>NC_092824.1:119539575-119804575 GCF_023375885.2 Dermacentor andersoni
CACGAAACAAAGGCACGCGAGAAGAAAAGGAGTGAATGAGGGTGAGAAAGGTGGCTGAAATATAGACCGCAGGAATGGCAACCGTCAACCCACGCATACCAGCACGTATCTTCGCTACAGCTGGATTTGCTGGAAAACACGCCAATTCGAAACTTGGCATCAACAGAGGACAGTTCCAAATGTACTTTATCTTTATTTCCAGAAGAGTTTTTATTTCTTTAAATCCCTGTTTCAACAAGGAGGAGGAGGAGACAAAGGGGAGGAAAGACAGGGAGGTTAGCCAGTGTAAATACCGGCTGGCTACCCTGTGCTGGGGAAAGGGGTAAAGGAAATAAAAGGAGAAAGAAGAAGAAGAGGAAAGAAATGGAAACCAGAAAATTCACACAGTAACGCGAAACTACGCGCTACAACGTTCAAAGGCGGTCGCACAATTCGCATGCCCTTAAAAACTTCAGCAAAGCCCTTAAGGCCTTGAGTGCCGAAGCCCGTCTGGACCAGTGTCCTAGAGCTTCTTCCTCGGTAAGGGGCGATTGTCCAGATTTTCGAGCGCGGTCACGAGCGCTTTTCTTGGCACTTTGTTACGGGGACAGTCACAAAGGAGGTGCTCAACCGTCTCCTCGCAGCCGCAGGTGTCGCAAGTAGGGCTGTCGGCCATTCCAATGCGGAATGAATATGAGTTCGTGAATGCCACGCCGAGCCACAGGCTGCACAAAAGTGTTGCTTCCGCTCGTGGTGGTAGACAGAGTTGCAGACGTGGATCCAATCTGTGGAGACGTGCGTTCGTGAATTCACTGGTGTTCCACAGATTCTGCATAAGCTCGCGGGCGAGGGAACGAAGACTTGTGGCTGCATTTGTTCTTGACAGCGGTATGGGTATAATCTGGGCACCATCATGGGCCGACCGGGCAGCGTCATCCGCACTGTCATTTCCCGAAATTCCGCAGTGACCCGGCATCCACTGGTAGATGATGTTGTGTCCCTTGTTGATTGCGTGATGGTGGAGTAGTCGGATGTTTGCGACTAGTTGCACATTTGGTCCGTGGTTGCAAGGAGACGTCAGACACTGGAGAGCTGCCTTTGAGTCAACCTTTGTTTCAACAAGCTTCGTCTTGAGTTGCATCAGACATTTCAGGTTCGTACGAACTTACAGAAGAGACCTGAAATGAATTGTTCTTCCGGCTTATGTGTGAGCGACAGCGGCGATAGATCCGAGAATTTCGCCACTTTGACTGCGCAAGTCCAATGGGATATTTCAAGACTATCGAAGCATCGATAAAGAAAACTCGCGCGGCGGCCACAAATAGCAAAAACGCGCAAGACTGTAGACTAAAGCTGCGACATCATTTTGTGATGATCGTCGCCGTAAGCCAGCCACCTATGACTCAAATCACTCACCACGAGTTCGAGGCCGTCGCGTTCTGCCGTCGACAAACCGTCACGACGTAGACTGACCTAATCGATAGGTTACAACTCAGTCCACATGTTACACGGCCAAATTTTACCTGGACAATACACGACGCTGCACAATATGCGAGCACCGGTCAGCTTCAACTTGAGCACTGTAAACTATGAAAAAAAAAATAAATAAAGAGCCAGAAAGCTGTAATATTTCTCCGTGAAAGAATATAAATTTATCTCACTGTCATCAGTAAAGCGATGTCGCGAGTCAGCGTTCGCGTCGTTCTCCACATGGGCTACTCCACCTTAGCGCTCATTTCACGCCCTTGCTTTCTTTCCCCGTTTAGTTTCGCGCTGAGCGCCTGATGCCATGCCACACCAACAGCGCCGAGCTACAACCCTCGGCTACTCCTTCATCTAACAGCATGTGTTGCACCAGTGTTGAAGCACGAGGCAGCTACATGCACACGAGAAGCGCCAGTCCGCCCGCACAGAAAACAGTGCGGGAGTGAAGCGGGAGATGAAGCCGGATTGGGTCGATGGGGAATGCGCAGAGCACAGCCAGACGCGCGCGCGACCCACAGCGCGCTTTCAATTCGTGCCGGGCTTCTATCATCATCCTTCACATCCGTCGCTTCTTCTTGCGCGTTCGCCTACCGCCCACGCCATATCTGGGTCCGAGTTTTCTCTCCGAAATGAAGAGATGTACGCGGGTCGCGGTTACTCGATGGATCTTCCTCCATAAGCCCAAGCTCCCGCTATCTTTCCCCTGACATCCCGAGGAATATTCTTGTCTCTCTCAACGGTCTTCCTTTTTGTTTCTTCGAGTATTTCTTCCTTCGATTTTTTTCTGCTTCTTTCTGCCGTTCCTTTCTGCGGGGGCCTTACTTGCAACACCCGCAGAGTTTCAGCGGCTGTGATTTTAATCCCAAGCTCACGCGACTCTAAATAAAAACAAAAAAAGAAACGAAAAGTAAACAGAAAATGAGCCAAATAAAAAAGAAGATGAACGGCAAAGTAGGGATACGCGCTCCCGTCCTCTCTGATGTACGTGTGTAAACTGAGGGCAAAGCAGAGTTGATGTACGACTCAAGTACGTTGGCGAAAGTGAGCGCAGCACACGAGGAAGGCAAACCTAACGGGGAATGAGAAGTGATGGTATTTTCCGGCCGTCCAAGCAGCGCCGAAAAGCGGCCGCAGTTGTCGAGGACAAATAGCGGTGCAATTGAAAACTGTGCGGAGGGAGGCTTGTCACATCCGCGGCCACGGTTGTGGATGAGCCAGACTCCGCTTCGTCTTCGTCGCCACTCAGCGCATGTTCCGAAGACGACGGGTCTAATCCCGTGCGTGTTCGAAGTGACTCGCTGTGCATTGATTGCGGCCGCTGTACTCAACCCCAAAATAATTTCCCGCGCTCTACAGCGGAGAAAAGGGCTCTGGAGAAATAGGGCTGATTAGCCAACTGTGCCAAAAACAGAAGGAGCGTGGTAAACACAAAAAAGACAGACTATCAAGCGTTATTTTAACAGAAAAATAACACGCATTTGCAACAACTGTCCCTTTCCTTTCTAGGGCTTCTATGACGAATTGCTGAGATTACCATTAGCCGATTGGCCCATACCGACGGGCCAATCAATTGCTCGACTAAGTGGCTTATTCGTATTAGCGTCCCAAATCTGCGCTGCGCTTATGAGAGAAGCAGTGACCACTACAGCGTCTTAGGAACTATGGTTCTCTGCTGCTGAGCATAAAGACACGGATTTGATACCCGGCGACGGCGCCCGCATTGCGACAGGTTGAAACGCAAAAGCGCCCGTGAACTTAGATTTAGGTTCACGTCAAGGAGTCCCAGGTAATCAATATTATCCTGGAACCCTCCACTACGCCCTCCACTGAATAACCGACTGGGAAGCATCGGGACGTTGAACGTCACGATTTATATCGTATTTCAGAAGTACAAGTTCTGCCTTTTATAATGTCAGTTTATCTTGTGGGAGTTCCTTCGGTCTACCGGGGCGCAGTCGTTACTGTGCCTCCGGCTCCGGACTTATTCGCGATTGCGAGGAAAACCCCTCCCAAATTCCTGCCCCTCGACCGCGCGCCATTTTCCCCGGGCGCCGCGGCCGCGTCCCGCAACGTCATGCTACGCGGCCCTCCGATTGGGTCGTGGGGCGTGACGTAGGGAAGAAGCCCCGACTGGGGAGGATCGCCGTGCGCGGGGAGTAGTACTGCGGCAGGGCTGAGCGCCGGTCACGAGAGGCAAGCTGCAAGGTACGTGAGCGACCTACCTATTTGTGTCCCCAACGCCCCCGGCCTGGGGACGTCAACGTGCTTTATCAGCTTGCGCAAGTGTGGCTTGCTGAGTGGCTCTGCGTTCCGCCCTTGCGGTAGTCGCAGGCGCTCGGTGCGTCACATTCTGCGTGTCCGAACCGTCGCAGACCATTGTCGGTGACGGGAAGCGCTAGGAACCGTTTGCGAACGCATTTCGTCCCGCGTGCGCGAACCATTGTTGGAAGCGGAGTGTAACCTGCCTTCCCCCGCCATCGGGGACCGCGGGCGCCGAGTGTACTCCGCGTGTTTGGGTGCAATTTGGCACGTGCTGGCCATATTGTAATCAATAAACGCATTAATTGTCCTGGACGTCTCGTGTTCTTGGGAGAGCGCCCATACGTACGGCCAGAGCAGGCCAGGCCTTTCGGCTCGGTGCTCGAACCTGCGGTGGGTCTATCGCCGTACGCCGTCGTGCTGCGTCGTGAAGCTCCACGTCTCGGGGGCCACTTGGCGACGCCGTGCGGGGAGACGTAGAGTGAGCCCACAAGCTTTAGCTCAAGTAAGTATCTACCTGGCTCTGAACCGAGCCCCACTAACGCGCTTACAGTATTCCTGCTGGATACAGTTAGGTGATGCTGCATTCGTCCATTTTTTCTTTGTGCCTTTTCCCCTTTCTTTTGTTTTGTTTCATCTATTGCTATACTTTACTTTTGATGGTTAGGATAGCCGGCTCATACTCTCTTCACACGTTCTCATCAGTTTACAAACAACTGCAAGACTCAATGAGAGTCTGTTAATAACATTTGTTCTATTGCATTCCCGCAATCGTACGCATTAACGTGTCCGTGCGCGTGTGGGTCTGTGCGTGCGTGCGTGCGTCTATGTGTAAGCGTACGTGCACGTGCGTGCGTGCGTGCGTCTATGTATAAGCGTACGTGCACGTGCGTGCATGTGTGCGTGTGTCTATGTATAAGCGTACGTGCACGTGCGTGCGTGCGCGTGTGCGTGCGTACGTGCGTCTATGTATAAGCGTACGTCCACGTGCGTGCGTGCGCGTGTACGTACGTGCGTGCGTGCGTCTATGTATAAGCGTACGTGCACGTGCGTGCGTGTGTGCGTGTGTCTATGTATAAGCGTACGTGCACGTGCGTGCGTGCGCGTGTGCGTGCGTACGTGCGTCTATGTATAAGCGTACGTCCACGTGCGTGCGTGCGCGTGTACGTACGTGCGTGCGTGCGTCTATGTATAAGCGTACGTGCACGTGCGTGCGTGTGTGCGTGCGTCTATGTATCAGCGTACGTGCGCGTGCGTGCGTGCGTCTATGTATAAGCGTACGTGTGCGTGCGTGTGTGTGTGCGTCTATGTATAAGCGTACGTGCACGTGCGTGCGTGTGTGCGTGCGTCTATGTATAAGCGTACGTGCACGTGAGTGCGTGTGCGTGCGCGCGTGCGTCTATGTATAAGCGTACGTGCAAGTGCGTGCGTGTGTGCGTGCGTGCGTCTATGTATAAGCGTACATGCACGTGCGTGCGTGCGTCTATGTATAAGCGTACGTACACGTGCGTGCATGCATGCGTCTATGCATAAGCGTACGTGCACGTGCGTGCGTGCGTCTATGTATAAGCGTACGTACACGTGCGTGCGTGCGTCTATGTATAGGCGTACGTGCACGTGCGTGCGTGTGTACGTGCGTCTATGTATAAGTGTACGTGCACGCGCGCGCGTGCGTGCGTGCGTGCGTCTAGGTATAAGCGTACGTGCACGCGTGTGTGTGTGTGTGTTGTGTTTGCTCTCGCTCATCTTACTGCAGTGGCTGGGCTAACCTATCCACATAGCATTCAACTTTCACTCTCTCACAAGCCAACCATACAGCGTTGATAAGTGCCACTACTATATTCATGTCTGATAAGCCCGTACATCACCTTGTCCTGTCAGGCCACATCATCGACGGCAGACACCAGGATGTTTAACTCACCTGCAAAGAAAAGAAAGAACATTTAAACTTCACATGACCGAACAGTTACAAGCATTATTGATAAATAAAAATAAGCGGCGTGAACTGTGTGGGTAAAATCATCATCATCATCATTATTAGTATTATGTTTTATTATTATTATTATTATTATTATTACTTCTATCGAAAGCATAATATTTTCCAATAGCGAGCGCAAAGTAATTATTCTTGGTGATTTCAATACACCTCAGATTGATTGGAAGACGCTTACGGATTCTCATTACAATCATTCCACAGAAAACAAATGCAGCTTGTTGTTGGACTTCCTGTCCTGTTCCCTTCAGCAGCATAACATTATCGCCAATTGCTGTAGCAACGTCTTAGACCTTTACTTCTCAAATGTTCAAGTTATAGATGTCTCTCATTCTGACATTTCCCTTGTTAGTTCCGATAAGTTTTATCCGGCATTAAAGATAACTCCCTCTGTGTCGACCATGGGGCAGAGTTTCTGCAGTGGCATAAATGAATCCTCTCGCTCTGCTTTCAAGTATGGTGATTATGTTGGCTTATTTTATTTCTTGTTCACCACCGATTGGTCACTGGTCCCAGCCAAACCAATGTTGGTGATCGAGTAGAACAATTTACGGAGCTTGTTTTGAGCACATTGTACAAATACATACAAATACATACCCCAGTACAGGCCGGAACCCTCAAAATATTCCCACTGGTCTGAACTTATAACTGCCCTAAAGTACGAAGATCGCGTGCACCCAATATCTAGAAGTCCTGTGCCTAATGAGTGGAGAGAATAATTCCGATTTTTTCGGGCTCTCTGCTAACGGCTCGATAATCGGAATCGCGATTAATATTTTGCGTCCTTGGAAAAGAGCGCCTCCAACCGGTCGGCGGAATTTTGGAAGTATTTCTGGAAGCGCTCTAGGAAAGGCGGCGAGTGTTTCCGACTGCTTCACTCTAGCGGAATAGAAGTTCAAGCAGTCGCGGAATGTCTTGCTGCCCATTTCACATCCTTATATGAGGCTTCAGGTTTCAACGCTGGTGTCAGCAGCACACCACGGTTCCTACATCTAGTGGTGTGCTGTTTGGTTAGAAGCTAATCAACGGATGCCTTAACTCTTTCGCTACCACGCCTATTCAAATCTACCACAGGTGATCGATGCTTTAGATCACGGATTTCGACATTTTGGAGCCGTTTCTTATCCACTTAAAGCCATAGAGTAGTTAGTACGGGCACTGCACTTTCAGAATCAGTTTAAACTTTCCCGCTCTCGCGGTGTTGTGATTCTTGAATGACCTTTTTGCTAACCAATGTTCGTGTGTTGTAGCGAATAGAGGCATGGCCGTCACCTTCTGCCGCTTTCGAGAAAAAAGCATGCCGGTCACGATTACGCCATACTAGCATCAACATTTTTTAATCAAATGACTCCCAGCAAGTCAAGAGTTAAATTATACCACCGGCTTTGCCGCCCGGCGGTGCTGAGCGGTGATAATTACCCGAAAATGACGCCAGCTGTTCACTAGTGAGCTTTGGTTTGGAATCCGAGTCGTTTTATTCCACCAAAGTATTTCTGAAGGTCCGCAGCATCTCCAACATGTGCACCCAGCATTTTCAACCAGCTTCCAAGAGTTTCGGTTTCGCTTCTCTCGTAAAATCCCGGCAAGGGGCGTTGCCGGTGTCACTGCGCACTTATCGAAAGTCGCTCCCATGGCGTCGTCCCGCGCGGCTTCGTCGCTAGAAAAGCGTCACGCTCGAAACTATGCTGCACCCGCATTTGAATCTAGCGATGAGGTCTCGTGTCATGATTACGAAGATGACAACAAAGCAGATTCAAGCTCTGACGGCGAATATGTTGTGAGTCAGCTTGAGACATCTGCAGCTGTTTACCGGCGAGTTTCCTTTACGGCCTTGAGCGGTCTCCTTCCTCCAGCGCGCTTGTCTGCCGATCTTTTTGCACGACCTGAGGGCTCTACTGACTGTCCTCAGGGTTCATACTTCGCTTGGACATGATGTGCTGCCATCGTCCGCAAAGAAACCTCCATTCACGCCAAGAAGGCCGCCTGTAGCACATCTCGGCCCAGCACTACGGAGCAGCGCAAGACAGTTTACAACGACGTGGGATTTCTTTCTACCCTTCTTCTTTGCAGAGGTGATAAAGACAGTCTGCGAAAATGCAAACAGATGTCCTTGGATGCATAATTCTGTAGTTGCCGAGCTACGCCGAGACCTATCGGTCCTGCATAGAGGCGCATGACTCCAGACTAACTGAAGTACGTTCCTTGAACTTCGCATCGCACAATCCTCAGAAGATGCCGAAATGGCGGAACTGCAAGATGTGTTACGAGGACCGCAAAGTTGAACAAAAACCAGATGTTTTGTGGGAAAAGTGCGGTGTGCACCTATGCTTCAAAAATCCAGAAAATGCTTCACCGCATGACATGAGCGACGAACTGGTCTTAGTTTCTTTTTTGTATCCGCAGTATGGCGGTGTACTCAGCATTTATTTTTCGAGACATGATTTTTGGGTGATGTATCTTTAAAAAAACATGATATCTACAAAAGCGTTAGCATCAAAGGAAATTCAGAATAAACATTTCATTCTTTTTATCAACTGGCAACAAAAATGGCGTTTTCTACAATTTTTGTTTTACGTAAGAAATTTTTTGTTTGGCAACGTATGGTTATGGAAAGAAAATTTCATTACGTACAATATGCTATACTGCAATGTGTGCTGCAATATTATTTGTAGTGGTAAATAATTTTTTTCCGAGACATACGAGAGATATAGGAAACGACCATTTCCTCGCGCTAACGAAAACGCTTGAAGCCTTTGCTATCCTGCGGCCCTGATGGCATCCCCTCCGGAATTCTAAAAGCTTACAGCAATATATTTGTCCCAGTATTGACATCTATATTTAATAACTTTTTGAATACTTTCACTTTCCCTCAAAAGTGAAAAACTGCTCGTGTTTCTCATGTGTTCAAGTCTGGTTGCAAAACCGATGTCTCGATTTAACGCCCGATTTCTCTTCTCTGTGCCACGTCTCAGACTTTTGAGCTTGCTCATCATAAATAATGTCTTCTACTATAAAGAACTCACTGATTCCGAATCACCATGGATTTTTCACTAGCCGCTCCACTATCACAAATCTCGCAAGTATCACGTCACAGATCTCCGCGCCAGTCGGGGGCAAGTCGACACAATTTACTGCGACATCAGCAAAGCTTTTGATGTAGTCATCCCCTGACTGCTTCTAGCCACGATAATCTGTATATTTGAGACTGTCTCTCTTGCTGAAAAGGTCCAACAACTTGCTTCTTTGTACACTTTTGTTTCACAAGACGACTCGAAGGTAAGCTTGGACTGCTGACGCCGACATGTGATATATGACCCCAGTGACTTAGTGTGGCTGTGGAAACCAACAAGAAAACGTGTTTTACGGGAAAAACTGCTGGCACACCATGTTGGACCCTATGTTATCACTGATCATATAAACAAATTTACCAACCAAAAGCATACCTCACATCAAATGACCGACAGTCACCAAATACTGAACATACACATGTCGCCCGGTTACAGCCCTTCATCTCTCGATAGCTTGTTTGACTTGCCCGGTGGCCTTCTGCGCGGAGGGAAATGTGAGATATTCTTACGTGCGTTCTGGGTTACGCCTCAACAGGATGTGGGGCATCGAAGACGGGGGAAGAGGAGGAAGACGACATGCAGCTGGCTAGCTGAATCTCGATAGGCACTCAGCTGGTCAAGGCCGTCGCGACTACCTCTACCTGGCTTATCAATAAACACCATTCGCAGGCGCATACTAATATACGCTAGCAGTTACTGAGAAAACTGATCCGTGGCCAGCTCTTTAAGAGACCTTGTCAAGATTACCCCATACATCAATTGTTGGTTGAGGGAAGAAAAATTGAAAGCAATCCAGTTGAGTTGGTGCTGATGTAGTTATTGTTGTTGAGTGCACGAACTGTTTCAGAAGGCACATGACGCCTGCCGGCAAAGCACACGGGCCTCATAACAAAAGGAGGCCTAAGTAAGAAATCAGACCTCTCCGAATGTGTACTCAGACGACAGACGAGTTCGCAGACCAATTCACAACGTCTGAGCGAAATAGCGTATCGCCAAGCTGCTGAAGGCATTCATGCGGCTGATCAGGAGAGCAGGCGTTGCATCGGAGAAAATATACGCGCCCTAGAGCGTTTTCTTCGCTTGACACTTCATTTTGATCTGATATTGATGATCACCTACATTGGGTGGTGCACGCCAACAAGTTCGATCCTTTCGGCATTTCTGTCGTGCAAAAATCTTTAAATAATTTCTCTCAATAGGCTGCATTATTCACAATAAAAAGTTGTTTTGATGAATCTTTTCCCTGCCTTCAATTTTATAATCGTCCAGCCGTCTTTTACTAGTACCCACTGCAGATTTATTTGTTTCCTACAGCTCAAAATTATATCGTAGACGACATCTGAAGTGCACGTGGTGAATTTGGTTTTGTGATTAGTAAAACACAGCAGGGGCTCTCAAATTTTTTTTAATACTAACATCGCCCGCAATGTATACATTGTCAAACATGGGCAACGTTTCACTGATAGAGCAAGATAGCACAAAAACACTGTAAATAAAAGGTACGGTAGCCAACTAGCAACTCATTGTAATAAATGCACATGTACTCCACTGTTCAAGAGCCCCAGGTTCCTGAAATATTTAAAAAAAAGATAGACAAATTGCAGAGGCATGCCGCATAGTTAAAGCAGAATATAAGTACCTAGCGCGGCGTCACATAGCTTATCAAAGTTAGAAATGTACCTATTCTGCATAAACAACTGCCCCTAGTTGCACTGTACGGTTCGGGGGTCGTGGTCACGGAGTCCGGCGTCCCACTCGGGGTGTCTCTCGAGCCTACGCCAGCGGTTCGTTTCGAAACAGGTAGCTGGCCTATACCACCGGGGCGTCACACGGAGGCTAAGCGGGCCCAGACCGTCATCGGACCTTTAACGACGAGAGTTGCTAACATTAACATTTTGATAATTACGAGGTCGGGAGGCTGGAGGAATAGGAAACGGGTTTGTTGACATGGTGGGGAAAAGGGCCAACTTATTTAGACGAAAAGGCATAAGGTACTCCTACTGGCAGGAGCATTGAGCGCAGTACACGTAGCACGCAGCTACAGGCTACATGTCCGACCAGACTACATCGTTCTGGGAAAAAAAACACTCCACCTACTGAGAATGTCTTTAAAGACCATCCGTCTTGACTAGAAATCTCGGGGGAAAAAACGGGTAATACCCTAAGCTACCAGTCCGGCTGTTCATATCGGCACAGCACACCACCTCTGAGGAGGAGAAGGTTAACGCAAAGCACACGCGCCGCAGTACACGTAGCACGCAGCTACAGGCTACATCTCAGACCAGACTACATCGTTCTGGGAAAACACACTCCACCTACTGAGGATGTCTTTAAAGACCATCCGTCTTCCCTAGAAATCTCGGGAAAAAAAACGGGTAATACCCTGAGCTACCAGTCCAGTGGTTCATATCGGCACAGCACACCACCTCTGAGGAGGAGAAGGTTAACGCAAAGCACACGCGCCGCCCCCAAGCTGAACCGGGAAAGGGGGAATCCAGTATACCAGACCCAGCCTTTCACTGACGACCGGGCAAGGTCAATAGCGCAAACTCGCCAGAAGGAAAAGTTCTGAGAAATCCTCAACCATCCCGTTCCCACGCCGAAGTCTACCAATTTGACGTCTCACTCAAAGGTGCACCTTCTGATAGGAATGCTGAATATGAGAGCATTTCAGTGTCCACGTTGAATATGTGGAATGTTGTTTGATGTCGGTACCATAATGAACCCGGTCTCAGCTCATCGGCGAATATGCCAAACGTAACAGGACAAGGCTTTCGATCCTGATGGTTATTGTTATCGACACATTGTAGCGGCAACCGACGTCGCTACGCGGCGACGCTAATGGTCAGCGCCCACGTTGTCCACCATGGATCGGGAGCACTGGGTCGACCACCTTTCTATGGTACTTCTTGGTCTACGCGCTGTCGTTCGTCGGGACAATTGCTGTTATCCGGCAGAACTCGTCTATTGTGCACCCCTGAGGCTTGCTGGAGCCTTGTTTGTTCATCCAGACCTCTCACCCCAGCCGCTGCAGTAACTTAAATGCATACAGGGCTGCATTCAGCAACTGCGTCCCGTCCCGCCTCAATCTTCCGACCACAGCATCTTTGTGCATCCGGACCTTGCGTCTTCGACGTACGTTTTTCTCAGACGAGACATCATAAAGGCACCTCTTACACTCTCCCACGATGCGCTGTACCGTGTCCTCCACAAGACGCCGAAGTCCGCCACCATCCTATGAAATGGTCGCGAAGAGGTAGTCTCATTAGACTGCCTCAAACCGGCCTACCTCGTTACGCCTCTCACGGAGCTCCCTGTGGATGTCGCTGGCGTATCCGCGGATCTGTATTTAACTAGGACAGCACCGTCTCCACTTCGCCGACGCGTACACTTCGCCGTTCGGTCTGGGCGGGAGGCCCAAGTAGCGCCCACCGATGCCGCTGCGCGCGCGGACGCTAATGGTCGGCGCCCTCGGTCGGCATGGCAAACAATCAGGAAAAGAAAGTTGGATGACGCGTGCTCGCGGCGCAAGCACGACCGCATCTAAGAGCTTGCTACGCTGGTCGGCTGGTCCTGGCGCTGCGCTGCAACCTCTCGGTTCACGACAAGATTATAAGTGGCTGGTGCTTCTCGAATAAAGCTCAATCGGCAGTCAGCGCTCGTCCTGCCGTGGTTGTTTTCGTGTTAATGCCATCGTCCCTTCGCGCTGCTTCAAGTTCCACAAATCACAAGTTCCACAAATCAAGTTGTTGCTACTACAGGGCTAACTATAAAAGAGTTGAATGTTGGGCTAGTTCATATTTCACTACTTCCATATTTGTCGCTGGATGGATACTGTTACGGTCGGCGTCTGGCACCACGTGCAGAAAGGAATTTCACCCGACCTTCTTCGTCGAAATGAGACATGACTTCTCCTGCCACGGTTGGCGTACCGCACCTCGTGCAGAAAGGACTTTCTCTCCCCCGACCTTCACCCACCAGGCCTCGTCGAAATGAAGCGTGACTTCCTAATTCGCCATGACCATTTCGAGTGTCTGGCGGAAGCCCCGCAGTGTTTACAGGCCTCTTTTATGTGTGTGTGTGTATGTGCGACTTTAGAGGGACCCTTTCCTCGAACGGCCAAACTCTACAGGAGAACTTCCACGAACCGGCAACGCGCAAAAGAGACGGACAAGCGTCTACAAATCCAGGAGGCGAGACGTCCTCCTACTTGCAGCAGGCTCGGTATAACAAGAGGAGGGGCCCTCTTTCTGTGCCGGTCACGTGACGTCGACGGAAGCAAGATCCCTCCCACGATTGTAGAGAGCCTATTTAAGGGGCTCCGAAATGTACTTTTGTTCACTTCATTCTCTTCACATCATCTTTCTTTAACCTTTTAATAAACCGTGCAAGTTTAGCACTAGAAATAGTCTCGCCCTTGCTTGGTCGCCATGGTCTACCGGATGCCTGCAGCTCGCCGACAACGCCACGCTACCCAATAAGTAACGTCGGTCGAGCTTCGATAAGCAGGAGTCGCTACTACTCGGCAGCAGTACCATACGCTACCCTGGAGTACGCAACAATACTCTTACATTAACATACGCTGGATGACACTCAGCACGAATATCCTCAATGATTCCTGTGTCATTTCCACACACATCCACCATGTCCATACACGAGAAATTAGATGGCAGCAAAGCCCATCGACAGCTGAGGTGGCTGCGGTTTCGTGATAACTCTCCGCGATTCTGGAGCTAGAATTCTTTAACCAGGCCTACTCAGCACTTGAATGCACCGCGGTGGTTTCTCAGGCGTCTCGTCACCGCAGTACATTCTTCAGCTGACGGGCGGCGCTGGGCTGCACTCGGCGAAGTCTCGGAAGAAATTCCGAGTCGAGACGCATTTGTCAGCGTATAAGCGTAACGCACCATGACGAGTCAGCAAAGTACACGAATGAGTAAAACTGCACCAAAATATGTTTTATTAGCTAGAAAGCCGTTGTTCGTTATAGAAATAAATTATGGCGGTTTATAAACTGCCTATATATTTCCAGCACTAATTTGCCTTTTTGTAGACATGTACTTTTGATCATAGAACGTAAACTGACTGTGACGTCGTCAGCAAGCCTTTTGTTTTTCGTTTAGTTTCTTCCATTTATTTCTAAATGGCTTGCCTTCAGGAAGACTACAAATTTCAGTACACCTTAGAGGAAGCCTATCGGTCTTTTGAAAGGCGTACGATAACCGACATAAAGCACAGGACTACTCGTAAAAGGCCTGCATGTAGACATCCAAAATTATGTATAACAAATAATGCATCGACTTCCATAAATATGCAAATCAAATTTGTAATGGGCGACCGCGCGTGTACGATGCCTCTGCATCGATTAAAAATGGTGATGATGATGCCCGCACACTTGTCACCGAATGAAAAGTAGGGCACCATAGTTTCCAGAAGACCGGTGTTTCGTTTTGCCGAATGCACGCGTCTATGCTACATAGCCTGAAAGCAAAAAAAAAAAAAAAAATCTCATGCATGCCCTGTCAGCTCGCGTGCATCACATCAACTATGCAAATCGGTCGCCTAAGACCAGTAACATCAGACCAGGCCACGTGCCTTGAGCGCTATAGGCCAGAGTTTCGGTCCACTGCGTGAACGCAATTTGAAAAAGAAACATTTTGAAAGCGCTTACGAATGCCAGCCGGCTGGAACGTTTCGCGGGACGCGAGGAGATGAAGCTGGGTCACACCTTTCCCTGACATTGGTACAGAAATATGCAGAGTCCACGAGCCTAATAAAGTGTCCGTTTATAAGAGCTCCCAACTCAAATCTAATAAAAAAACGTACACAGAGCTGCAACTTATTCCCAAAGCGAGCTTTAAGGAAAATTACAGTGCGCATAAAACGATATATTTAATTATGCGCATCTAGATAATTTTTTTTTCGGGAACAGACAGCGATTCTAATTAACAGGAAGCGCTGTAATCCCACTGGACACTGCTAAAGCTAGTAACTCGCGAAATGTTTGCAAAAATAAAAATAATAATAATTACAAATTCGCATGTACTGAACAACAACTGAGGTAACACAGAAGAGAAAGCAGTTGAACACGCTTCGATTCACAGCGAGGTCTCTGGCGCAGATTAAAGTTTTACCGGCGCTCTGTGGAACTTTCCCATGCGTACGCGGGCTTAGCCACTCATCACTCCGAAAAATACACGAATTACGGCTGCAAATTACTGGCGAAAATTCTAAAGATGCGAAACTGCACGATAGTGTGGAATCTATGAGCTGTTTGAGAAAATTTCTTCTTGCCAGCTCTCCCTTCGTTTTCAAATGAAGGTACAGCAGAAAAAATGGTAGTGTAAATAGCTTGTGATACCAGAGCGACCACCAACTTTCTCACAAACTGAACAAAATATGGATTGGTATTGTTAGCACGAAAACCCGCTGCCAGTATGCGCAATTACGGGAGCGAAGAAACGCCAGGTAATGATTAGCCATCACATATTCCCAGAACTTGCAATTAGTGCCACAGACAAAGGGTCGGTAATTCAAACAGCGCGCTCGTTAATCGCTCTCTTAGTTCACTTCCTGCAAGCGACAGCGGCTACATTATACAGCCGGTTCATTCGGGTTAGCGATGCTTTAGAGCGCACCCGTGCATTGTATACCCTTAATTATAACAGTACCACGCATCTGCGCTCAAATTTATGAAGGAATAGAGGAGCTCTTTCATGGTGTTACCTGGGCCCGTTCATTGTCAAACCGACGCCGTGAGGTCGTCCTTTCTTCTTCACTAGCTTGTACGGGTGCGCGAATAGCACAGTTGTAATACGAATCGAAAATGCCAGAAGCGATTCGAATGGTGTATCGAATATGGTGCATCGAATGGTGCGAATAACGTACAGCTTTCTCACCATCATTAACCAATTTTCACATACTGGTATTCATAACGCTAGAACGTTTCTGTCACGGCACTGCACATTATAAAGCCAGCTTTATTAAAAGCACAAATGGAACAATAATAACTTCGTTTTTAATATTTGTTCGCAAACTCGGGGCTTGTGGGAACATACACGGTCATTCATTATTACATTATTAGAAAGGCAGCCTTGTTGGCCAAATTATCATCTGCGTATTATTTCGCCACCAAACCAAAATGTATGCACTCTTCGGCAATAACAGAGCAAGTGAAAAAAAAAACAGACTTCTATAGTTCGAATTGTCGAAGTAGATAGTGTCACTGTTGTATCACGTGCATTGCAGTGAAATGTATTTAGAGAGATTGAAACGAGAGATTACAGCCTCACTTATGGGCATCAAAGTATAAGCCTGACTCTAATGTGCGCATTCGGGAAAATTCCCCAGCCTCCTTGTGAGTAATTAGACGCCTCATGCTTTTCACGAGAGAAAAAAATAGTGAAGTCGAAATGAGAAAGTATAAGAAAAGGCGAGGGTGCAGCGAAAACAGAAAAGTGAACAAGTCCAAAGCCCGGGAGCAAAGCATGGCAAGCTGCGTAGGAAAAGGTCACGAGATAAATTAAACGAGCCAGGATAACATCAGAATGGAGATAATGAATACCACCCACAAAGGAGCGAATAGAAAGCAGCTGCTTGACGATAGGTAGCTGCGCCAAGTAATCCGCTGGGTGCAGAGCCTGCGGCGTCGAAATTCATCAAGTGCATTGAAAGATCGTTGAGTCTGGCGACAATACGTTCACAAGCAGATCAGATAAAAACCCCTTTCGCCCCCTTTTTTATGAATACGCGAGAGAAAGCTTCAAGAAGCGCGAAAAGGCGGGGAATAAAAATGCCAGAATTAAGCTCGCTCCTCAGTCCACTAAGTCGGTTTACTGTAAGTGGGAGAAAAAATACGAACGTTGGAAGCCTCGCCGCGAGAACGAGAAAAGCGAGAGAGTGAGAGATAAGGAAAAGAAAGGCACAGGCGAAACCGCGCCCATTTTAACTTAAGAGACTCAAACTAATCATGAGCGCCTGTGTTTTCTTTATTTTTTCTTGGCCACCCGGTCGAACACACTCGGTCAGGCATAGGCTAGGCGAGCGCGTTAGAAGAGACGGAGCTCACAAAGTGGCCCGAGAGCGAAGAAACTGCTGCGCACACGTCGACAGGGCAGGTGCCTTGCGGCACAAAATGAGAAACGAAAGGTGTGCCGCAGAACCTCGCTTATTGTCCACTCTTTATCATTCGCCGACGGGAAACCTCGTGCGAGCAGGGTTTGAAAAGTAAACGTTAAAAATGTGCGAAATTATAAGGGAGAGTGAGTAAAAAGTCCGAAACTAATATACGGAGAGCGAGTATTGGCAAATAATAGAAAGCTTACAATTCCAAGCCGTAATCAACAGGAAATATCTGAATATTCAAAAAGAATGCAACAGGTGAGTTTTTACATAATCAGGCCTGTTCTACACTATTGATCGTAGAACTTTTTCTGCCACGCGCGACTTCTGGTGCATTTTCTCCGTTTAGACTACAGCTAACAAGTCTTTACAGGATGAAACACTGTTCCCGAAAAAAAAAAAAATGAATCCAAAGGAATGCTGCAAGAGAAAAAAAGAAGACGAAGAGAGGGACGAAATGTGCTGTTTGTGGCTTTTCTGGTCGATAAAGACATTGTTTTACTGGAGCTTCAGCTTACAAACGAGCGGACGGCACTCCAACGGGCGAAGAGAAAACAACGCAGAAAACTAGGTCTCTTTCCGCTGAATAACGTGCTTTTCGGAGAGCTAGTTCAACGACGCTGCTCAATACCATCCGCGCACATAAATAAAAAATAAAGAAAGACGAGTTCGGTGCTATTTGCAGAGCGTGGTCAATAAAGGGTCCGATCTGAAGTGGATGCAAATCAAGTAAAAGTAAAAAAAGATTGCCAAGGACGGCAGGCTAGCTTCTCCGTGTGTGGGCGTGCCCGTTTTACTAAAGGTAACGCCGGCGCCTCGAAAAGTTCCAGATACTTTACAAGCGAAGCTTAGATCAAGCATATATGTATAAGGCATTTGCCATGCCTCCTGCGCACTTTCCGATGTTATCTAGCAGCAGAGAAGAGATGACAATTTTTTTTTCATACATCCTTGAAGAAACAAGTAACCTAATACATACAACCTGCACTACAGAACATTTTGAACTAAATTTCCACCTTAACGAAGACGTTGGATAATATGCTTCTTTAGTGTTTAACATTCGAGAAAATAAATTTCGCAAGGTGCTTCTCTTCACGCGTTATGGATTTAGCTTAGCATCAAGTAAAGTAGAATGCTGGGCAAATTAATAACGCTAACAATACTATTAGGTTCCTTCGTATAAACATCAAAGAAACAATCGTGTGCTCGGACACATTTTTGAAATTAGGACAGCAAAGAAACGAAATGGCAGAAAATAAGACATCGGGTAATAAACCTCTGGCGGACTCCCACAATTAGACCGAACAGTGCACTTATAAAGGCTACGAGAAGAATTTAGTTGGAAAGCCAGCCCACACCACCTACAATGTGCCCGAAGTAAGCAAAGGGCTTTGTTCATTACGCGCTTTCTTCATTTTTCCACTAGGCAGCAGACAATTCTTCCTAGATTAATAACAGGCCGACATCGGGCATGTGAAGCGCTTACATTATTGACGCACATGCGCATTAGATAAACTCGTATTAAGAAGCCGGGTGGAAAACAACGCCTGAGCCATCCTTTTTTCCAATAGAAAGGGACGAACGAGGAAGGTGTTGGTGAGGGCGCTTCGCTGAACGAAGAAGCGGCATCTGCCTTGCTTGCTTAAGCAACCTTGCGAGGAGGACGCTGCGGAAGCCCGTTCGCCCAACGCGCTTTCAGAGCGTCGTTCGATTGAGTTCATCCCCCGAAACGCCACTCTGACCCCGGTCCTCTTCCCCACACTCCCCGCAGCTTCTTCAAGCGGCGTCCACTCGTTCTGCCCGAGAACTCTCAGGCCAAGCACCGTCTCGCCTCGTTTCGTTCGCGATCTGGAGACCCTCTCGGTAGCTCGCTCACGCACCGTGCGCGCCACTGCAGAGTCAAGCTATACACGCAGCGAGACCCGAGCCTCAGCCCATTTCAGGATGAGGCCGGAGCAGACAGACGCCCCTTTCAAATTGAATCCAAGCTCGCGAAGACGCGCCCGAGCTCACCTGGGTGCCTTCATTAGGAGATGCGCGAACGAGGCTGGAAAAAAGCGGCGACGACAAGGAACAGACGACGAGCCAACAACTCTCTTCAGGTCTTCATACCCTGGGCCTCTATTTTTTTATATAATTCCTAGAAAAACGGTTTTCTCCTGCATCTCTTACTTCAAATCGCCTTCCTTCTATTCTTCCATCTATTTTAATTAGACCCTCTAACCTTTCATCTCTACAGGCACATGCACATCGCCTGCAGCGCCCTTTCGTTCACCTCTCCAACGGCATCCTTCCACTGCAACCTCCGCAGACCTACAATCTGCAGTCAGCCTACTTCGCGTACCAGTCCCTCAGCCTCTTTCCACTTCAAGGCAACTCGCGCATAATATCCCTTCCGATCCGCCCGCAGATAGGCCCGCTATCTGCGCTAAACTCCCGTTTCCTTCAGTTTAGCTCACATATCGTCTTCCTCAATCTTGACGTCCTTCGTCTATAGTACAGAGTGCCCCTACATCAACGTTCCCAGCCACTGCCCATTCAGTCGAGTGGCGATGCAATTCCCAATTCTTCTCCGCAATTCTACTTGCTGTCAGGAATGAAGAGCCCTGAATGGTGGCACGCGGCAATAATGATGCTACGTCGCGATATCGTGAAAACAATGGTGATTCGTGAAGAATCCAGTAATTATTTCTCGCCTCGCTAAGTGAAAGCACCACTAGTCTGTGAGAATACTTCTGCTGCGCGGCCACCTTGTTGCTGGAGGCCTCAAACAGGAAGGCCGCAGGACTACAGCACCGAGCCCTTCACGCCTCGTTCAAGTCCTATCGCGCTCACGGCATGACAACATTCAAATTCATGACAATCGCGTGCTAGGCCAATTTCTTTAAGGACATAGCTTTAAGTGGGCTCACGAACGACAGAATCTGTGCGCGTGGTCAGCCTGCTCGAACCCATTAGACGCGTTCTAAAATATACTGGGGCTAGCATCCATATATATATATATATATATATATATATATATATATATATATATATATATATATATATATATATATATATATATATATATATATATATATATATATATATATAAATATATAACGAGGCATCACGTATCAGCATGCCGTTAAACGACCGCTTCGCTCGGCGAAGAAAAGAAAGACGGGACAAGGTGCGTGAGATGCTGTCAACCGCTCTGCGGTAGCAGTAGCCTGTAAATATCGTACTATACGGTTTCGTCTCGTCCCCGTGTACTCGTGAATCCCATGACAACATATATATTGTAAGAGAGAAGCGCATGCAGCATTAGAAGACCATCTGGAAGTGCGTTCTAGTGGGCTTAAATCCTGGGTGGGCGTTAGGAGTTCCGTCTAGGGGTACTCAGACGCAGTGCATGATCAACATGGGCTATTAACTCTCTATATAGGGTGTCCCAGCTACTGTTAGCTAAGCTCTTAATTCAACAAAAAAGAAAAAGTTTGAAAACACGGTGCAAGATACGAATTTAAGTCCTACGGCGCTCGGTCGTCAGACGACCAAGCACCGTGGGTCTTATGATTGCACCTTGCACCACGTTTTTGTAATCTTTTATTTATTTAGTTTTTCTTATTTATTTGTTGACCAGCTTGGCTGACGTTAGCTAGGACATACGGTATATGTACAAATTGAAAGAGCGGTTTATGCTTAGAGAGAAACTGAGATGGTCGTTTGAACAATATGTTTTAGCCAACAACTCAGCCCTGAATGGTACCTGCAGAGTGAACCAGTACAGATCAATACTGTATGGGTCAAACATGTAACGGGTTCTTTCAATAAGAGCCCCCATGATTCCAATGCCATAGCAATATCCTTAATCACGTCGTGATTGAAGCGTCACTAATGTTAGTGTGGCGTTGTAATGTGCCTTCGTTGTTCTTGCTGCGTTTTCTCCTTTCTACTCAAGTGCGTCCCTGACGAAGTTAAAGTTGACCCTTTGAGACAAAGCCACGGCACTAAAACAGCAATTCGTATTTGAGGAATCTTCGCTTCATAAAGTTTAAATTAAAGAAAAAGCACACACTGTACACAGACCCAACCGACAAGCAAGTTTGATGACAAAGCTGCGCTGATAGAAATAGGAGGCTATTTTGAGCCCTCTGTTTCTATCAGATCAACGATCAGGAGCAGTGACAAGCATGGTGCGGCACCGTAATCCCTGTGCGCTGTTGCTCGGCCGTAATTAGGTCTGCGCAGTTTTCGCAACGCTAGTAGTTAACACGGCTAATACGCTCTATGCCCGGCCGTCCAAGCAGATTCCGCGGCGTGCAAAGCCTGCGTGGAGGAGACTCTACACGCACGACAATGCTCAATGGCCCACCCCTGCTGTCACTCTAATCACGCGGCCCGTGGCAGCCTATTACGAACCCTCTAGGGTCGCGGTTTAGCTCGAACTATACACGACCACGCAGAGCGTCGCTGTCTCGCGCTGTAAAACGACATGTCGAGTTTTGCAAGTCCATCTCTGCATTGTGGCACAGATGGGGTACGGAGGAATCAACGGATAGATATGATTTACCGTGCGTTCATTACTAACAAGCCTTCGAAGGTCACAACGTGTGGTGCGAACGTCAATTTTGTGCATACGCACGCAAGCCCGCATACGCACCCTTACCCCCTCCGAAAGCACGTGCGTGTAAAGCGTGCGAAGTTACATGCAAACTGACCACAAAAGGGGGCTCGCGCTGCGGCAGTTCAATTGCCTTGGGCACGATGAGAAGCAAAAGCTCCACTGACATTTGTTGGCTCGCGCGCTGCACTGTGGATTCTAGGGTAGAATTCAGGGAGCCTTTCGTTTCTAATTGGTCTTTGCCTGCCGCCGTCGTTAATAATGTTCACTATTAGCTGCAGTTGGCTGAATTCTGCGTTAAGAGCTCATTGTGAGTATACGGGCTCGGCTCTCCGGCTCTATAAGTATAGTGCACTGCACTCAGTTCCATTCCTGTGTTTCGCGGTATTGCCAAATATGCTGCCGAAGTTGGCGATTTTATACCACGCATTACTTTGGCCAAGTCTGATTCTTAAGAACAGCGCGACAGAGATGAGGAGGTTATTTCTTGCTGCGGCGCTTCATTCCCAAGAGCGGATATCCTCTGTGGTCGGAAATAAAGTGGAATAAGCCATTTTCAATTTTTATTCCTGTGAAATGGCACTTGGTATTTCTCGGGTTACGTTCTACCAACAATGGGAAGCAGAATTTTGACTTAGCATTCCAACATGTTCAGGCAATCGTGGTAAGGAGTAAATTACTCTGGCCGTCTACCAAGTGTGTTGCAACATTCACTTATACCTCATACTCTATACAAACAAGTACATATGTTGTGTAGAAAGATCACAAGCTGAAATTTCTCTGCAATAAAATGCGAATTCGCGCTTGTTGGTGCATGTCTTATTAAAAAAAAAACGAGTAACAGCACGAAACACAGGACTTCACAAAAGAAATCGCGTTTCTTGCACATTGATCATGGCGATAACTTCGTTATTTTGATTTTCATTATAATGCATTACCTTCTTCTTATGTGTCCTTCCCCCTTCACGTACCTGCATATGTTTGCTGTGTGCGTACAAAAACACTGATTGTCAGCGCTTCGTCCGTCTCCTTCTTATGTCCTGTGTCTTCAGCTGTTACTAGTTTCTTTTAAATTATCTACCTCTGGCATTGCAGTAGCTGCTGTGTCAAGTCAGTTCTCCCATTGAAATATTACGAAAGGTCAACAAAATAAAATTCCGAACTTATCACGCGGCTCAGATGGATGAATGGATGGTTCAACGTAGAAAGTTGGGTTAGTTGGTGTTGATGCAGTTGCTTTGACATTTGCTGAATCAAGCTTGTCAATTGAACATGTCGATCATTCTTCGTCAGTTCAAGTCTAGCACTCTGTCCTATCCCATCTTTCTTTCCAATTAGTCTTGGATGGTTTACTTTGAAGAAAGAAGGCGGGTATATCACGACAGCGGCCCATTTTTTGAAGTAAAGCAGAATCCTCATTGTAAATGCGAGAACTTCCAAGTTTATATTAAAATTAGGTTACACTGTAGAATTTTGCTTCCCAACTTGCAGCTCCAACAGTGGTTGGAGGGATAAATAACATGCAAATCATTAAAAATTGGCATAACTTACGAGTGATTACTGGGTCTAGAACTAAAAAATACGAACTTGGTTTTGGAAGGATTAATGAGAAGTTTATTTTTAGCCCACCAAGAAGAGATCTCTATAAGATCAGCCATGAGGGTCATTATAAGATTTTTTAAACATTCACCCGAAGATAAAAGAGCGGTGTCATCGGGATGCAGGGTCTATTCCGTTGGTGAAGTTAGACGTTTAGGTAGTTCGTTAATATATAACAACATTAAGGGCGGACCAAGAATTGAGCCTTGTGAAAATCCGACGTTAAATATTTTTCTGTTAGAAGAAACGGCAGAAATGTGTACTGCTTGCTCCCGATCAGATCAGTAACATGGAAAGGTGCTTAGAGCGGTTTATTCAATGACCTAAGCAACAAGTTTAGAGAATTGCATATCATGATCGATTATATTAAAAGCTGTAGTAAAATATAAGATAACAGAGCCAACGTAGTTACCTTTGTCAGTCTCAGTTTTCCATTTATCAGTAAAGGAAAAACAGCAGGGCTCGTTGAATACCCGTGACGGAATCCAAATTGTTTAAGGTGAAACAAGTTACATTCTTCAAGATAGTTAGACAGACGAACTTTGATTAGTTTTTCAATAACTTTAATAAACAATGGAAGAATAGAAATTGGTCTGTAATTCGAAATTAGTGATTTATCACCCTTCTTAAATACCGGGATCACTTTATTTATTTTTAGCAGGCTGGGAAATATACCCATTTGAAAAGTTAATTTAGTTACGAAGGCGAGTCCATCCGCAATAACATCAGCAACCAATTTTATGTGATTAGCATTAATGTTATCTACACCAGCGCTAGAGCATTTTAGGTTGATTATTACACTAGTTAACTGTTCATGTGTTGAGAACAAAAATTAATTGACCACAATGACCAAGTTTGTCTGGTGGAACGGATAGAACAAAAATGGCGGAGGAGACGTATTCACTGAAAGCGTTAGCGATGTCGACTGGAGTAGAGATAATGGATCCTTCGTGAGTAATGTTAGTCATAGCAGTATTTATACGTTCGTTGAGTAAAGAATTGATCAAATGCCATTGTTTTATGTCATAACCAGAACGAGTAATCTCAATGTGGGAATAGCGCTTCCTTGCATTCTTTATCATTGCCCTCAAGGTGTTACAGTAATGTTTGTAGCGATCTTCTAGGCGCAGAATAAATGGTTGTTTTTTAGTTTTTTATGAAAGTTATGTTTTTTACACAGGGTATTCAGTAATCCTAATGTTAACCAGGGATTCCTAGGAAAGGAATAACTTTTATCGCACTTAACAGACGTTGTAGATGAAGTGACACAGTTGGTTATTTTTGAGACAAAGGTTCTGTATGCTTACTCAACATTGTTCGTTGACGAAACAAAAGACCAATCAGAGCTAAATATTAATTCTAGATATTGTACGAGTTGGAGTCGGGCACGTAAAAGTGGTAGCTGGCCCATGCCGTCGTCCGACTCATCCACGCTAGGGACGTGGTTGAAGGGAGGAACTTCCTCTCACCGAGAACGAGGAATACGGGATTTATTTACATAACTACATAAAGACAGGACAAGGTTAAATTTCGACAGTCTAGCATGACTGTAACGAAGCACACCCAGCAGCCGAAAACGGCTGCTTAAACACCCTCTGTCCTCCCTAGATCCCTAGGCGGGGGAAAACTGCCGTCCAACCTTCATCTAATCGGAGCGTCCAAGTCGTCGTAGTCGTAGCCTACCCGCATTTGAGGGCGAGGGTTCACACACACACTTCCGCAATTTTGTTTCACCGAACACACCGAGCGGAGAAGGTCCCCATAGACAGGGGTTGTCACGCTTGACTCAAGCTGGAGCTGACTCCGCAGTTAGCCGCCGCGTTTGTCAAATGACCGTGACGATTACCGGAAGCCATGAGAAAGCCCCGTAAGACACCCACTTCCAGGAGTTTTCTTGCTCCAATTAGACCGTGAATGCGAACGCGAACAAACTAACAATACTCCGTCCGTCAAACGTGGCTAGCCTTGCTGGCGCCGTTCGGCTGTCCGCAAGAGATGCATTGTTGGCTTCACGAAGCGATTCGTCGCAGCGGGCTGGGAGAGGTTCTAAGACCCGCAGAACGATCGTAACAATATCTAATACACTCAAACATGTGTAAAAAGAAAAAAAAAACGTGTGTTACTGTTGTGAAAGCAGAGAGCTATGGGGAAGTGACCTGTAATATGACTTTGAAGAATTAATGTGGAACGAGGGGAGAGGAGGTTGACAAAGCGCGGTCAATTGGTGCTCCTGAAACACCAACAGAACAACGAGTGGGAACAGAAAGAAGAGCTTCAAGGCCGTAACCATGAAAATAGCTGACATACTAGGAAGGTATGAAGAAGAAGCACTAAGTAAGGTAAAGTTTATGCCACTCATAAGGACGACGGACTTTTCTTTCGAGTTAATGTCAAGAAAGGGATCGCGAGCACCACAAGAAAGCCGTACTCAAGGAATGCGGTGATCGATAAATGGAGCCAACGATAACATTTTTATGGTATTCACCTAAGACAAAGCAATCAACTTCGATCCACACTGATTCACAGTCACACCCGCCGTGGTTGCTCAGTGGCTATGCTGTTGGGCTGCTGAGCACAAGGTCGCGGGATCGAATCCCGACCACGGTGGCCGCATTTCGATGGGGGCGAAATGCGAAAACACCCGTGTACTCAGATTTAGGCGCACGTTAAAGAACCCCCGGTGGTTGAAATTTCCGGAGTCCTCGACTACGGCGTGCCTCATAATCAGAAAGTGGTTTTGGCACGTAAAACCCCAAATTTTTTTTTTTATTTCACAGTCGCAGATGTTAAGATCAAGATCTAGCCTTCGTCTGTATCTGATCCCAGAAAGAATAAACATGGCTAAACCACCATGCTGTGATGAAGTAGGGTTGCGATATATGGCATCATATAACGGGAAGCGGCAGAGATTCACATCATCACTAAGCCATGTCCTTGAAACACATATTACCCAGAACGAGTGGAGACATGAGGACAACATCACTTGAAATTCATGAAGATGCTTACGGACCCTATGTGCATCAAAGTGAATCACCGAAGGACAACTTTTTAAAAAATAAATAGATTTAATGTAATTAAGGGAAATGTACTGCGTAATGATAAAGAAAAAAAGAGAAAACAAGAACAAAAAGCCTTAGCTAATTAGGCAAACACCCTTAGGTCAGACTCATTCTTGATTCGAAAAACCCTGTTGTCTGTTGACTGCCTCGCCTTTATGACACAATCATCAGTCTACAGAAAACGGTAGTTTTTTTTTTCTTCTTCTTCTTTGAGTTGCAAAGCGTTTCTGAACAGTCGCGTATTCTGAGCAGTGCGGTGGCCATTCACGAACACAGGCGTGCCACCTGCAGTACTGAAACCGATGTCGTTAGCGTTCTTCAGTGCTCGTGAGTGTAATCAAACTAGTAAATTTTCTGAGTCAGATTTTTACACATTAGCCGAGAAAGGGCAGACAATGTTAGAAGCAATAGTATGAAGAATAGTCGCGCAGTTTTCACCTTGAGTGAACAAAACGACCATGTTTCCGACGTTTTTTTTCTTTCTTTTAGTAATGTTCCCTGTCACTGATACGCTTTTACAAGGCTTCGTTACGTGCACTCAAGGATTTGTTGCTTGCAGTTAATTGTTCCTTTTCAGTTATGAGGGACTCAACTGCCTTGTTCAAGCACTCGAGTGTGTTTAAACACTTCGATCTCATTCTTCAGGCCTTTAATTATCAACGGAAGGCTCATAATCAAGCTTAGAAACAACAGTAGGCATTACCTTATCAAGAACGTTATTTAGACTCTCCTGAAGAGCACTTTCTAGCTATTCCGCGCGTTTAGGCAATGCGGCAATAGTTGGCATCATAAAACCAAACAGTGAGACTGAAAGTAACGTCAGAGGCGGCATATATTGAGAAAAAGAAATCTATAACATAATATACAGCCAGAGGAAGCGATCACAAACCTGTGAAGCTAACAACGGAAGTTTCAGAAATGCAAGCGCTGTTCAACTGCGTGCTGCTGCTGCATGAGTTCGAGTGTTTTCAGGGAAGCTTATATAGTCAGGCTACAGCTGGTGAAGCGCATGCGCAGATGCAAGGGTATCAGTGCGTCGAAAGGAGTCACGCCCTATAATTCCATCAGCGAAAGCCCACGGCGATAAAGCTGGTTACTTGAGCCGGACATCACAGACTTCAGTGTATGAGGTAATGCTGCGCATCAGAAGTGTTCATTTCTGGACAGTTTGCTCTAGAACATGTCTTTTAGGAGGCTGGGCGTGTACAAATTCTATGCTTTCTAAATTAAAAATCAGGCGCCGAAGAAATGCGCAGTGAAAATCGAATTCGTATGTGGAATACACCGCTGTCTATCATCATCAACAACCTATTTTTACGTCCACTGCCGGACGAAGGCCTCTCCAAACGATCTCCAATTACCCCTATCTTGCGCTGATTTCAGTGTGGATAACACCACTGTCCTTCAGATATAACTGCACACTCTACTTGGTGCATTGTACTGTTCTTCTTTCTTTGTTTCAAGTTAATTCATTCACCCTCTTTAAAGAACGGAGAAACAAAGTATCGAATTTGCGCAGTGCGTCAACTCTCACAAAGCAAGTTTTTAGGAACAGACCGGAACAGAAAGACGCACAGATGAGGTCGCTTTGGCACACACTCACGCAATGGAACAAGCCTGATGGAGACTGCCGTTCGTTGGTCCTGCGAACTCCCGGTGAAATCCGACAAGGACCTCGTTAGGCGTCGGCGGCACGAGGCGGCGTAGCGTCGGCAGCGGAATTCAAAATTAAGTCCGCGCTGTGGACGGATTGAGAAAGGACGGGAGAGGAGCGAACAAGCGAGCTTGATTCGCCGGCGACGCGTAGCGCGCGAGGTGCCGACACAGTGGCGTGTCCAGAACGACGAGAAAACGAGGCTAGCCACGCTTCGCGTTATGTGGCGCCAGTGGATGGGAAATCGCACAAGCCACACAGAAAAGAACGCAATGCCGCGTGCACATATTGATTCGACGAGACTGAATAAAAAGAAACATCAAAAGTAGACAGGGCAAGCGTTTTCTTAGCAACAAGTTTCACTTTGTTTTAATTACTGTACTTTCGTTGTTGTTTTTCCAATGTAAAGGCTAGTACCGGTGAGTTGTTTCTCGTTTAGAATGCCAACTTTAACAAATTTCCAACTCTTCTCCACCATCACCGTTTACTTATTCGTTCCTTAGCGTTCTAGCTCCTAAGGTTGCTCTGAAGAAATCGTGCAGTGTTTTTTTTTTCTTTTTTCTTTTCGCAAGCCTTTTGCTGCGACTAGTCTGCTGTCGCTCAGCGTTATGTCCAGGAATTCTGAAAATTTCGTCTTAGGCCATCGCTAGTGCATTGAGGACTTCACCTCAATGCACCAGCATAATTCAATGGCCAGCATTAAAAAATTAGTACTTTACAAGGACTGCCGAATTTCAACAAATCGATGTTGGAAACGTCGAGAGGGTACTCCCTTAATCCTGTCAGCCTCACTTACGCACTGATACGTATGTTGTTTCTGTACGACCATGTCACTGACACACCTGTACGTCTTCCAATCGCTCCAGTCGGATATGCGCTGCAACGCAAAGTTGGCGAGCTCCGCTATCTGTTGTATATTTCTAGAAGCGTATTTTCTCCCTTCTCTCTCTCTCTCTCTCTTTCTATATATATATATATATATATATATACTGTAGTGGGTAACATGCATGTGGCGCTGTGCGGACTGCCACCGCTGCGGCGCGAGACCCGAGCTCGGGCTGCTGATGCGAACGGCTAGGACTCGCGATCAAGAGCTACTTGCGATCCCTCGTACGAGCTGCAATAAACCCCCTTTCATTTGGTGGAGCTGCGGGGTCGACCTCGGAAACTGGAACTCCGAAGCCGGACGCTACCGACTGCTGCGACCATGCCTGACGAAACCACCCAGGAACATGCACCACAGCCTCCGGCGGTCATCGTTTCCGGTGTGTTGCGCCAGCGTGATCCTGCCATCTTTAGCGGCACCGATGATCATGACGTGGAGGATTGGTTGTCATCTTACGAACGGGTGAGCCAACATAACAAGTGGGACGACGTCACCAAGTTGCACAACGTGTTGTTTTACTTAACCGGCGTCGCGAACCTCTGGTTCCGAAACCACGAACACGATTTCGCAACATGGAGCACATTCAAAACAAGTTTCGCTGAAGTTTTCGGGCGCCCCGCTGTGCGCAAGCTTCGCGCAGAACAACGCTTACGGGGGCGTGCGCAACATCACGGTGAAACTTTCACAAGTTACATCGAAGATGTCATTGACCTGTGTAAGCGCGTGAATCCGTCAATGTCAGAACAGGACAAGATAAAACACATTATGAAAGGCATTGATGAGGACGCCTTTCAGATGTTGTTAGCGAAGGATCCGCGTACCGTGGCCGAAGTTATCAATTTGTGCCAAAGTTTTGACGAGTTACGGAAACAACGCATCTTAGCTCGGCGCCCACCGCCTACGGAAGATTCGCTAGCAGCATTAATTATTGGCGACAACCACACAACTTTGCTGACGCAAATAAAAGAATTTGTGCGCGAGGAGGTCGCACGACAGCTCTCGATTTTGCCCACCACGGAGAAGCCTTCTCAATGTTTGGCTCCAGCGCTCCGACAGATAATTCAAGAGCAAGTGACCGAAGCTCTTCCACCTCCGTGTCAGCCGGCTCCCGTGGCCGCGCCTCTGACGTATGCTGAAGCCGTTGCGCGGGCGCCTCGTCTACAGGGGTTCTCTCCTCCGCCTTCAGCGCCTCGCCCGCCGGTGTTCTCTCCTCCGCCTTCGCCTCGCCAGCCGGCGGATCCCTTTTTCAGTGCACAGCAGCAGGGTCCAAATCCTTGGCGCACTGCTGAACACCGCCCAATATGCTATGCCTGCGGTACCCCGGGTCATGTAGTGCGCTTCTGCCGCCGGCGCTTGCCGGCCTTCGTGGGCACCCCGCGACGACCCAGCTCCGACTTCCGACCTTTCCGTATGCCTTCACGACCACCACCAGAAGTCTACGCTGCTGATGACATACCGGCACCGCAGTCACAGCTCTACGGCACTCGTCGCTCGCCTTCCCCTCGTCGGCGCTCACTCTCACCCATGCGTCGTAGACCCAGTGCCAGTACTGCTGAGGCGGAAAACTGATTTCCGCAGTTCCTGAGGCACGAACTGCGTCATCGTCGGAACATCAAAGTCCTCGTTTTTCCCCCGCTAACGTTATTGAAGTGTGCGTTGATGGCATCAAATCCCTTGCGCTCGTCGATACAGGTGCTGCTGTATCCGTGATTAGCGAGAAGCTTTGTCGTGCATTGCGGAAAGTGACCATGAAGCCTTCGATTCCATTGCTTAGAACAGCCAGTGCGCAACAAGTACAGCCAGTCGCTATGTGCACTGCCAGAGTGCTGATTCGAGACATTTTGTATTCCATTGATTTCTTTGTGTTAACTTGTTGCTCCCACAATGTCATTCTCGGTTGGGATTTTCTGTCGCGCCATCATGCCGTCATCGACTGTGCACGTGCTGAGGTTCAGTTCTCCGTTCTGTGCGATTTGCCATCTCGCGACTTTCTAGTTCACGATCTTAGCAGGATCTGTGTAGCTTCAGATACTGACCTTCCTCCTCACAGTGCTGTATTTGTCCCTCTTTCATGTGCATCGCTTGCCGAAGCGACGGTCATGTTTACACCTGCTGCCGTCTTCATTCGCCGCCAGCCTATATTGTTGCCTTTCGCCCTCCTCACGGTTCACCATGGTGCTGCAGAAATACTGATTTCTAACCCAAATTCGTACACTTTGGCTTTGCACTGTGGCGAGACTATTGGTACCATCGAGTCTGTGGACGCTGACGCTATTGTGCATTTCCCCATGGCCGACGACGTCGATACTGCCAACGTAACAGCACTGACGCCCCATGTGCCATCTAACCGAGTCCCACCGGATGTTTTTTGTCGCTCCATTGCCGATGACCTCGAGCCGACACAACGTGAGCGGCTAATTACTCTTTTAAATGAGTTTCACGCGTCTTTTGACTGGAACCAAGCATCGTTAGGCCGCACAAGTACCGTCTCTCACCACATTGATACGGGACATCACGCACCATTACGCCAGCGTCCGTACCGCGTGTCATCCACCGAGCGTCGTGTCATCACCGAGCAAGTTGAAGACATGCTTGACCGTGGTGTTATCAAGCCATCGTGCAGCCCTTGGTCATCGCCCGTAGTACTCGTTAAGAAAAAAAATGGCTCGATTCGTTTCTGTGTGGACTATCGTCGCCTCAACAAGATTACACGAAAAGATGTCTATCCTCTACCGCGCATAGATGACGCCCTGGATTGTCTACATGGTGCTGAATTCTTTTCTTCTTTGGACTTGCGATCGGGCTATTGGCAAGTGCCAGTGGATGAATCCGACCGCCCGAAAACAGCTTTCATTACGCCTGATGGCCTGTATGAGTTTACAGTAATGCCATTCGGCCTCTGCAATGCGCCCGCGACATTCGAAAGAATGATGGACAATATTCTGCGAGGCCTCAAATGGAAGACGTGCCTGTGTTATTTAGACGACGTGGTAGTTTTCTCCCCTGATTTCACCACTCACCTCTCTCGTCTACGCGAAGTCCTTACTTGTCTTGCCACCGCCGGCCTTCAACTTAACTTGAAAAAGTGCCGCTTCGGCGCCCGACAGCTGACCATACTTGGCCATGTCGTTTCCAAAGACGGCGTCCTTCCCGACCCTGACAAACTTCGTGCTGTCGCAGAATTTCCGCGGCCGACTACACTGAAAGAGCTCCGAAGTTTTATCGGCCTTTGCTCGTATTTTCGACGCTTTGTACGCAATTTTGCCTGCATCATCGCTCCTCTGACGAAGCTCCTGGCTGGCCCAGGTGACCTTCGCGATTGGACTCCGGCATGTGACCAAGCCTTCACCACTTTGCGTCGTCTGCTTACCTCACCACCTGTTCTACGCCACTATGACCCGACTGCACCGACCGAAGTTCATACAGACGCCAGTGGCGTTGGTCTTGGAGCCGTCCTTGCGCAACGCAAGCCTGGCTTTCCGGAATATGTGGTTGCATATGCGAGTCGTGCCCTCACGAAGGCAGAAACCAATTATTCTGTCACAGAAAAAGAATGTTTGGCTATAGTTTGGGCGTTAAACAAATTTCGCCCTTACTTGTATGGCCATCCGTTCGATGTTGTGACAGACCACCACGCGCTCTGCTGGCTTGCGTCACTGAAAGACCCGTCAGGCCGTCTTGGACGTTGGGCTCTTCGGCTCCAAGAATTTGACATTCGCGTCATCTATCGATCCGGGCGCCAACATTCTGATGCCGATGCACTCTCCCGATCACCCATGAGATCCGACGAAACGCCACCCTCACCCGTAGAGTGCCCGGTTGCTACACTTGCTGTTACTGACATGCCGTCTGAACAAAGGAAAGACCCGTGGATTGTGTCTCTCATTGACATTCTTCACAGTTCTTCAAAGGCTACATGCCCTCGAGCCCTTCGTCGCCAAGCCACCCATTTCGTGCTACGGGACGCCATCTTGTACCGCCGAAACTATCAGCCGGACGGTCGCAAATGGCTGCTAGTCATCCCTCGCCATTTGCGCTTCGACATATGCACGTATTTCCACGCCGACCCCCAACAAGCTCATGCTGGCGTCCTGAAAACCTACGAGCGGCTCCGTCAGCGCTACTACTGGCGCGGCATGTATTCTTATGTCCGCAAATACATTCGGTCATGTGTAGCCTGTCAGCGACGCAAGACATCTCCTCATACGACTGGCCCTCTGCAACCTTTGCCGTGTCCTGCACGTCCTTTTGATCGGATTGGCATTGACCTCTATGGGCCTCTTCCATCCACTGCTAAAGGAAATCGTTGGATAATTGTTGCAGTAGACCACCTCACAAGATATGCCGAAACCGCTGCACTTGCTTCGGCTGCTGCTCGCGACGTCGCCGCATTCATGTTACGGCATTTCATCTTACGGCATGGCGCACCGCGAGAACTGCTCAGCGACCGAGGCCGTGTCTTCTTGTCCGAAGTTATTAATGAGCTACTCGCCGCTTGCCGCACTATTCACCGCACCACTACGGCGTATCACCCACAGACTAACGGTCTCACGGAACGGTTCAACCGCACTCTGGGTGACATGCTCACCATGTATGTTGCGTCTGATCATTCCAATTGGGACAATGTCCTCCCTTTTGTGACGTACGCGTATAACACCGCCGTTCAGGCTACCACAGGCTTCTCCCCATTTTTCCTTCTTTATGGACGTGAACCATCCACTACCCTCGACACCATGCTACCATATCATCCGGATGCCTCTGAATTCACCCCTCTTTCCGAAGTTGCTCGCCATGCTGAAGAGTGCCGCCAACTGGCTCGCTCGTTCACGTCGGATACCCAAGGTATCCACAAAGATCGCCGCGACAACGGGCAGCCCACACAGTCCTTCGCCGTGGACTCTCACGTCTGGCTTCAGCTGCCCTTCCAATCTCCAGGCCTTAGCCCAAAGCTTGCTCCAAAATATCAGGGTCCGTACCGGATCGTCGCGTGTACATCGCCGGTGAATTATGTGGTGGAACCGGTGACGCCATCTTCGGACAAACGCCGCCGTGGCCGCGAGACGGCTCACGTCAGTCGTCTGAAGCCGTACCACGACCCCCTTATCGTGTCATCACCTTAGGTCGCCAGGATGGCTCCTCTTCGCGGCGGGGGCAATTGTAGTGGGTAACATGCATGTGGCGCTGTGCGGACTGCCACCGCTGCGGCGCGAGACCCGAGCTCGGGCTGCTGATGCGAACGGCTAGGACTCGCGATCAAGAGCTACTTGCGATCCCTCGTACGAGCTGCAATAAACCCCCTTTCAATACAGCTTCTTCAGACCAGTTGTTTGGAGCATCATGCTAGTTTAGAATTCGGAGAACACTGATAGTCCTCGATTCGGAGGTCACTGGAAGTGTCGGAGAAGTCGGAGACAGAAACTGCAACCTTGCTGGACGATAATCGGACGATCTATGTAACTCTTAACCGGCAAATGGCGAGGAATGCGGGCGCTAGCTGTACACGGCCGCCTGGTTATGCTCGCCGAACAATTGCCCAACCTTTCGTTTTCGCGAACAAATCAACTTCTGCAAACTTCGCAATTCCATACTTCACTATGCCAGTTTTCACGTAGACCGCAAGACGCTTGCACGAGAAAGACAGGTTTCTAGACAGCTGCCTGGCTTAGCCAACCATGCCTGACTCACACAGTGCGTTCAAGCGAGTGTCTGAAGCGCTTTTGTAAACACGCCCACGAAGTAGTTGGAAGAGCCAATAGAACGCGCGCTCACAAAGAGCGAGTCTCTGTAAACAGAAGATGCTTTTAGCGGAGAGTCCTCGCGATGATGTAGTGCTCTACTCTCCAACGCTCCTCCGAATATCGTGCATTGCGCTCAAGGCTGTGGCCATGCCTGGCATCATCGGGATAGAACGATCAGTTTTCTAACAGCGTGTCCTTCAGTAAATTTGTTCAGCATCTCGCCGATCAGTCTCCTCACATGTCCACTCTAGAAGTACCGAAATACCCAAGTTTCCGATCCGACCCTGGCTGAGCTAGTGCGCGGTATTGATAAAAAAAAAACTGTTTCTAGAACTGTTTCTTTTAACATTCCTGGTGCGATGCACAGTGTACTCTAGTGTACAGTATCTTACAGTGTCACGTGAACGACTGCTGAAGACGGGTATTTACTCATTATCTGTAGCCACACTGATTCTTTCTGGCGAATTACCTCCTATTAACGTTTGCAACAGGAAAAGCGTATTTTGTTAGACATCTGAGTGCGTATGCAAATAATTGTACCCATGAACTAATTTTATGACCCGACGTAAGTCTTTGCGACCTCTGACCCTAGCAAAAGGACTTGCGTAAACGATATTGCCCGACGCAGGCGAGAGCACCCAACCTTACTCTCGCATGAGCTTTGTCCTGCATTAAGATGCCTTACTTAACAGGGAAATCCAAAATCAAGAAGGAGCTATAAAATGGAGTACGGAGCATGGAAAGATGGAGTATAAACGTTAAAGAAGCCTTTCGTGTGAGACAGTTTTCCGTGTTGACATTACATTCCATTAAAGCCACAATCACTAAAAGCATAACCAAGGTTGTGGAGAGGAACAAGCCCCACATTCTGAGCTCCATAGCTAGTTGAGCGTCTTTTCGGGATCAAATCCTCGAATGAACTCACCGTCTTGTGCCCGTAGTCGCGCACGGAGCATCCTTTTTTTCCTTTTCTCCCAGTGCATTCTTACGCTCGATGATGCACGTTTAGGGCTACTTCATCTGCACACGAATAACTTTTTAATAGCAGCGCTGATTGCTGCCAGGCGAGCTAGCAGCCACCACCGCTACCATAAGGCGACGACATCGTTCGTCCTGGCTGTCTTACGTTGCCTTTAGCGATAAAAGCTTGAGCCACTTAGCGGAGCTATGTTGCTAGACTTGTCGACATGGCTCTCTGTGGCGTTTCTTTAGCCAGTGCGGTTTGTCGTGTGGGCCTCGTTGCAGAACGTCCGTGTGCGAGTCGACGGGATGCGAGAGTCGACTGAGCCCGTTTGTGCCGGCTTTTCAAGGGGGTGGGGGGGAGGCGGAGGTCAACCACTTGATGCTTATTATAACATGCTAGGATAAGCGTGGAAAAGCAGGATATTCAAAAAATGTGACCAACGACAATAAAATGCGCTTGCTGTCATCTGGTGTGGTTTATCTGCGACAGGCCTTAGAATATATAGCCCGCAAAAAAAAAAAAAAAACGTAGACGGCAAAGTAGAAAGGCAGAAGTCACCCAGACATTCCGCGGAGACGCATGCCGGCACTTCGAAAAAGTTCATTTACTTATTAGAACGCACGAACGACGGCTTAAAAAAACATGAGCCACATTGACATGCAATCTACGCCAACTAGATAATTATGCCAGTACGGTCATTACAATGTTTGTCCATGACTTTCGTTAGCTACAGCTGCAGGGTGCAGATGCAAAAACCGCACAGAAGAGTCAGGTAGCTTTCTTTTCCGTTGGCCACATTGTCTCAATGCTATTCTGCCAGATAAAGCGTGCACAAAAAATTTGCGACTTATTAACTAGCATTGCCATTTGTTGGGTGTGTTGGTAAATTGAAAGCATATTTAGCGCCAGCAAACATATTTAGCGCATTGTGTTGTCGTCTCCCTTACGTCCTTGTTTGCTGGCGCTAAATATGCTTTTTATTAACTAAGCCTCTCTTGAATTCATGCCAAATAAAGGTTTTCTTTTGTTGAGCGTGCTTAGCCTGCTCTAGCGTGAGCGGTACGGCATGCGACCTACACAAGGAAGTGACCTGTATAGCGAAAAACCAATCCGTGCGATAATACGGAATGAAAAAGAAACAATTTAAGAAAGCAAAACGAAGAAGCAAAGCTCGCGTCTAAAGCGCTGTGGGTGTAGGCGAGGACTCACAATGTTGAAACGCATGCTTCTTTAGGAACGGTCGCCGTTCAGCAGCATACACAGTCAGCGGCATGATAAGGGAATATTAAAAAAAATTTCAGAAAAATAAACATCGCAGCCGACCGAGAACGTTAGGAGGACAACAGCAACGAAAGCGATGCCGAACAGCTGACACGAAGGATCCAACAAGTACGCTCAAGAATTCATCCTGAAGAGAACCAGCTGCAAGATGGCAAAACACAGCAAGATGGCCGGTGGGGATGGGTCAACCATAGAGGCCATTTCACGAACGAGCCCGCATTGCTCCAATAAAACAAATTGCGCCTTGAAGATTTTCTTGGCAAGCCATTTCCGTTGGGTGCTTCCGTACTTCCTTTCAATTGCGCAAAGCCCCCGGAGAAATGGTGGCCACAGAAATCTCACAAGACGACGTCGAAATCCCTATTCTGTTCGACGACGACTTCCTCCGCCGCTTTGGTCAGCTCCTCGACATAAAACTGCCGGAGAAGAAACTTGAATCCGACGGAGCCTAAATGCACAGGAAAAGACAGCGGACTTCTATAGAAGAAAGAGAAAAATCGTGCGCCGGAAAAAAGATTAGGCCACAGTGGAGTTCGCGAGTGGTTAATGCCGTCGTCGTTCCCAACAACCGTAGAAATAGCCTTGACCGGAGAGACGCTCGTCTAAGATTGTCGTCATTTATGAGGAAGCCCCACGCACCCTACAGTAGAGAGCAAGAAACTAAGAAGGCTGACAGCAGCAGAGAAACGGTACCGATCCCGGCGTTTACATTGCGTGTTCGTCCTTGGTAGCTTACGCATCTTAACAGCAAAACAAAATCCGCGTCCGTACAGAGCACCGCAACTCAATATAACGGAACAACGTATCGTTCTGCGGAAATCATAAAAAACCGTCCCGAGAACACACAAAACTGACAGTCGTAAATAAAGCGAGTAGAAAGAAAGGGGAGGAGAAGGAAAATGGGCTAGCAGATCAACACTGGGCTTGCGGAATCGAAAGTGATCTGGAAAACCACTTGGCGAAATCTCCGCCATCTTTCAAAGCGCTATGGTGCTCGGCCGTCTTTTCCCCGCGTAAGGGAAGACGCACTCCATTCACATTTCTTTTTCGAACGCTTCGCCCGCTAAACAGAAACGCGAGACGCCACTAGAGACGTCATCGATAAAGTATAATAATGCCGAGTCTATAGTACCAGCGTCAAAACAAACAGAAACAGAGGAAAAAATGTGACGCCAGTGCAAGACAGTTGGAGACGCCAGAAAAACAAAATAATCAAAGCCGGCATTGGGATTGCGAAAGACAAAGGCATAAGAGGCGACCGGGAGAAGCCGTAAGCAAACGAGCCGCATGTTCGAGGAAAAGCAAGCGGAAGGGAGAAAACAAAGCAAGAAAAATTACTGGTCTTCAAAACAGACACACCAGGCGACGTTTGCAAGCTGAGGACGTAGCAAACTTTTCCCAATCCAATGCTCATTCGACATCGCTTTCTGCCGTTCTCCAACCATCTGCCCTAACTAGATCCTCTTCAGCCTTACCAGCTAACGCTTTTAGGGCCACTGTAAGATAAAAAATAATACCCTGTCTGGCTCGTACTCACAGATGTAAATGCAGGAAAGACGAAAAATGAAAAATGAAAACAGCACCGTAAAACGTGGTGAGAGAAAAGATACAAATAAAAACTCGAATGGCCGCTTTCCCATCCGTTTATATCGCTCGTTCTCTCCTAAAGACGCAGATCGTAGAGCTAGGAACAACAGCAGAGGGATTTTCTTTAGCTGCGTCTTTTAGCTCGATTGCTTCCCGATACGTTCGCTAGCACGCGCCCGCTAGAACGCTTTATATTGCGGAAACATTCGGAGCGGATGGCGAGAAGACCATAGCTGATGCGGCGGTTGCGGCAATGATCCCGACTTTGTGCAGCGCTAGAATAGAGAGCGCGTAGAGATGTTCCCCATCCTTCCCCTGGGATAAAGCGCACGAGGGACGAGTGGCGAATACGGGAGACATTAGAAGCGCATGCGCAAGTGCACGCGGAGATAAAACCGGCAAAAGCACGGCAGGGGACGGAATGAATAATGGAAAGAATGAATTTGACAAGGCGGAAAACGAAGGCAGAAACTGAAGCAGTGGAGAAGACGAAGAGGAAAACGCGAAATGAGAAACAAGAACTCCAGAGAATCGGAATTCCTCCGCTGAGAAATCCTCGCGAAATCGTCAGCGTTGCGTCTCTTATTCGCGTTGCCTAACTGGCAGCCGGCTTGGTACCGGAAAACCTCCTCGGCTGACCTGCGAATAGCGCGCAAGAAACGGGATTTTCGAAATGCGGTCAACGGGTGTGTTTTATTTCGAAGAAACCGGTGCTAACGGAGAGTGTGAGTAAACAGAGGTGCCCGGCGAAAGGACTGCGGAATCGCAGTATTACTTCGATGTGACGTGGACAATGTCGTTGGCGAGTGTTGCCAAAGCAGAAGGAAAAGCCGCTCCGAAGAAGAATTTTGCGCTCTGAGCATAAATTATTCATGCGAGTCATAGCTGCGTGTTGCACCACCTTTCATCTGATCTAAAAATGTGCGATGGCGGCTAAAGATGTGCGAATAGGCGGCTTTATTGAATGCGAGAACCTCGACTTACGCATATCGACTTCGACGCTACGTCCGGCTATATAGTTCGCTCGTAGAAGTGACACGTGGTACGGTTCACTGGACAACGCTTGCGGCATCGTGTGGGCACAGAACACGGCGAGCCTGAGTTGTCGCTTTGCGGGAACATATGCAAACTCACCTAGTCCCGTTGTGACATCGATTTACTTTCAGCGGCCAACTGGATGGCCCCAGCGAACAATCGAAAAGCAAAAGCTGTATTATCAATCAACTTCGCACGCAGGATTGTGTTCCCTTCCTAGGCATCGTCACATGAACAATCACTTCGAGAGAAAAATTGCGCTTCCTTGCTTTTCTATAACATGTAAAAGCATACATTTTTCTTCTTGAATATGCGAGCAGTACAGAAGCGCTTCCCTTACAAGCCTATTTAGCGAGGAAAATTTAAGCAAGGACTTGTGAAATATGTATGAATTGGCAAGCCAGGATATATACTTCACAAGGCCTCCCTTTGCAACAAAGGCCAATGGTGCGACTAGCAACTAAGTACGACTCAGGCAAATTGAACTCTCCTATCTTTTTATGCAGGAACTGTCACGCTGGTTTTCAAAAATAGTTACGACGCAGCATTAATTATCCCGTTACCTTAATACTTGTTGCATACAGAAGCATAGCAATATGTCTGGCACCTTAACATTTCGTAGGGCAAAAAACATCGTTTACACAGCTTCACGGCCAAGCACTTTGAATAAATCAAGTGCAGGTGGGTAAACTGTGAAGATCATTACCTTTTTGCGTAGCAAAACTATAGGTTCAGCTATGACGCCGTTGCTGGCGAGTGCACCATATTTAATTATTCAACACGCTTAGCCGAGAGTAGTTGTGAGCACGCATCGCAATACAGGCGCACCTGCAGCCTCCCGCAGCATCTTCCAGCCGTCAATTAATCTTACGTTCGCACACTCTCAGCGCCTAGGAAACATCGCGCACGGGGCTGCACAGAGTGAGAAAAGACACGGCGACAGCAGAGAGGGCGTGTCTCTCGAAAGAAAATAAGATTTAAATTTTGTGGGAAAACTGCTGAACAGAGAGCGACTAAATCAAACACGGCAATAAAGCTCTTGCATAGCACGGCAACGCCGTGCTATGCGGGCTATCCTATTCGTCTTCGTGCAGAGCGCTTCCTGTACTTAACAATGTCGGATTTGACGGCACACCATTGCAACTTCAGTTCGTACAGTTTCTCTTCATACCTAGCCGTACACGAATACATCGTGGAAGGAAAGAAAAAAAAAATGGCTCGGAATTACAAAATAACCAGAGATTCCAAGGCAAGAAAAAAAAAAAGATTGCTATCAAGTAAATGAAGGCAAAGAAGAAAACAGCGCGAAAGAGCCAAAAAAAAAAAAAAAAAGAAAGACCAGGAATAGAGATGAACAAGTATCTCAAGTCTTCAGTCTTGAGTGTTTGACGCTCGTTGTTGCAAGTTGCCTCACGTGCCGCGAGAGGTTTGCTAACGAGAGCACTCGTTCTTATGTTAAAATTAGGCCTCAGTTCCTGCACAATCATTTATATGATGTGGTCGTTCGTGCGCGTTGGAGCGCGCTTTTCTGTCGTTTCGAAAAGCAGACAGTGTTTTGATATTATGCCGAACTCCGCAAGCTTCTTTCTCTTCTCTTTTGCGATATGACGAAGAAATGACGATGTGCCTGAATATTAATAAAGGTGGCCCTTACACCATATTTCGGACTTAGGAGCTGTCTTCTGTTTTCTTTCCCCCAGTGTGTACGCAAAGCTGAAGTAATCACGATTTTGTACAATCATGGGAGCCTCCTCCTTCTTTTTTGGTTAATTTATAACTTCCTCAATGGGGATATGACAGTAATGACGTCGGCAAGCCGCCATCGATGGGGCATTAATCCGAACTTAGCCAGTTTATAGAGACCGACAACGACGACGAAAACCATATTTCGAAAACTGAAAGCTGCGGCACTAATTTTACAGCGCGGCAATATCTCTAAAAAATGCAAGTAAGCACGCGCACGTGAGATAAATAATAATGAAGCAAGAACTTCAGTAGGGTGCCGAATATGACGACGCGTCAAGTTCGAGCACTAGTCCGAGTCATGGAGATCGCTCGCGTTTTCCTATTTCGCCAACATTTGCATCGGCTTCGGTAGTGCCAAGCTCGCGAGCATACACCTCGGCCGCAACGACCCCGCCACCATTAGAGACCCGTTGTTCTCGCTTTTATTTGTTCGGAAGTAGTTTCCCTTCCATTCTTTTCTCTTCACTCAGAAATAGAGAAGATTCGGAATGGCTTTCTGTCCACCCCAATTGTAGCGATATCTTCATTCCGCTTCTGCGCCCGTTCTACTTCGCTTGGTCTTCCAGTCATTGTATGAAGACTGTATTCTGTGTCCTTGAATCATTGCTGAACCTTGGAAATTATGTCAGCCATTCAAAGGCCGAATTTAGCACAATATGCCAAGTCACCGGGAACCACATGAGGCATCGTAACGTCTAAAAATTATATTACATATATATATATATATATATATGTATATATATATATGGGAGATCGCGCAGTGACTTAAGCTGAGCTGGAAGTTGCACAATTTCAGCATAAGTGAACGCGAAGTGCCACTAACGAGACGAATTTTTCATAGTTGTTTGCCAGAAGCATCGAAGGAAGCTTTGTTGCCAGTTATGTCTAAGAGAGCAGAATACAACCAAGAAACTATATCGGGAGACATATACTACTAAGAAAGCATTTATATTCTAACCGAGAAAACGTACGTGTCACACTCGTCTCCTTCGTGCGGTGCCTCGAGTCTATTGAAGCACGTCCCACACGGCGTTCGCTCTTGTGTTATGCACCAACATTCGCAGCCTCTACCCAAAGGCAGACAGCCTTAATTCTTCCCATGCGAGAGCGGCGGAACGGAACACGCACCTGAGTCTGCATAAAGCGGAAGATCAAAGACTGAGACGAACATGTGCTTCAGCCAACAATCTGGGAAGCCACACTACTTTCCCGCCTAATTCCCAACAGCGGCCCTTCCTTAAAATAAAGGCATTATTCATTAACGACTCAAAAGCTTATGTGATTATATTGCCAGAGATTTGGCTTTCGTCTAAATTGCCATCGAATCAATTGTTTTACTCTGATAAAGAGTATTGTGTGTTCCGGTCATATCACCCTGACATTAACAGGTTTAGAGAATTTCCCTACCTCAAGGCAATACTGGCTGTGTTACCAGCGAGCATGGCTTGGACAAGAAATAGTTTGTACACGACAAGTTCATTTCTTTTTCTCCTTCAGAAAAACAGCTCTTCCTCCGAGAGCAATGGATTGCTTGCCTACGCCTGAACTTTGTTGGCGCACTATATATATATATAATCACCATCCAGAACCCGCAGTAGCATGTCAGGCGAACTGCCAGGTTAACATCGTCAAAATATCATTAAAGCTTTTCTCTCTCTCTCTGTCTCTCTCTCTCTCTCTCCGTTTAGAGACTTATTACCGTTCCTTCAAGCCAGGTAATGCAGCCAGCCAGCCATGCGCGCAGGTATGCGATGCCGAAGCACCTTTGCCCTTACGTACGTTGTTCACAAGTTCACGGACACAGGACCCAACGCTGTGTCCTGTGTCGTTTAGCCACCTTCCCATGTTCGAGCTCTTTATTCACCATGTGAAGGCACCAGCTAGCTCGCATACGCCCCCTGCGGCAAAAAAGAAAACCCGAGCTCAAAGCGAGCTCCATAGTCTACGCCTCGTATACGTCCTCCTCCGCCTCTCGCGCTGTTCACTCACTTTTCTCTTAAGGTGAAACATCATTTTATCATTGCTGCGATTTTGCCAATGATGCACAGTTTTAGCCGTGAAGAGTGCACTTCGGCATCGGTCCCTTGCCTTGGGATATCGCTTGGATTTGTGACAATCAGCCACGAACGGAGAATAGATGGGAATTCCCGTGCACTAGACCTTATCTCTTTTGTAGTATGCTTGGCTCTATCATTTCAGCGACACATACAAACGACACAATAAAAGCCCGCTATTATTGTACTGTGTCGTCGCAACACTTCCAAGTGTACTCGAGCATCAGAACACTCACCCCCCCCCCCCCCCCCACCCCCAAGTAGGAGAAACTTTCCCACGACAGCAGCCAAACTGGGTCAAAAAGGGGGGGCATCGACCGAGCTGAGGTGACAAAAGCTGCTAACGACCGACGGACAGTCAAAGAAAGAGCAAGAGCTGTCGAAGTCAGATGTGGTTCAGTGAGAAAACATTCGGAGAAAGCGAGGATCGAATATCGACGTTTCCGAAACGTGCGCGAACCTAACATGCAGTATGAAGCCACGAAAAGCCATAAAGAGTTGACGTAGTGCATACGGGCCAGAAAATACGATAAAATCGAGCATAAATAAAAAGCACAAGAGCAACGAACATCTACCTAAATTTACTTTGCACCCTGGACAGTTCCGAGTTCCATTAAGATAATACGTGAGCACACACTCTGCGGCTGCAAATTTGGTTCACAAATGCAAATGAACTACAACGTTAGGACGATAGGTCGATACGTGATTATGGGCAAAATAGTGTTCTGGTGAGCTTTACGGGAAATGATAGAATTGCTTTATTCCTGAACAAATTTTGTGGTTCGGCGTTGCAGAAGACATTAGTACAAGGAATACAAGCCCTCAGCATATAGATCCAAGAGAGACTACTGACACCACCTGCTCTCACTGAACGAAAGCCCTTAGGACGTGTGCCAACTCATTACCCAAAAAAAGGTGACCAGGCTCCTTTTGGAAATGACGCAAACAGAAAATTCGACAGGTGGTGCATTTTGGTTTCCAGTGTTTCTGCATGGCGCCTACTTTACACTGGAACTAATATAACGCAGCATTTTAAGTTTGAAAGGACTGTAATTTAGAGGGCCCTAGGAAATATGCATCAAGGAATGCTTAAAACTCTCTGTTGGATTTCGATGTGTGCTGCAGCGCTCTGTTTGTTCTCCACTTTTCTTTTTCGCCTTCGCGCTGTTCAAAGGATAAATATCTCTGCAGGAAAGATACGCATGCGCGATGTACAGCCACAGGGCCCCTGGCAGATCCTATGATGAAAATAACTGGCCATCTATTACGCGGCGCATCCAAATCGCTTGTGTAGTACCAAAAAATAAAGAATGCGTCCCGGTTGGAGGCGGGAGCGAAATAAAGCACCTTGCCTGCCTGTTCAACGCTCACACAGCTTTGAAACAACACCCCCCCCCAAGAAAAAAAAAATAACGCAAGAAAACTTTAGTACAGACATAAAAACAACAGCAAGAAGCATATACAAGTCGCAGCAAGATATTGGTTTTATTGACGCAGTAAAGTCTGTTACTCCCTAGTTGTCGCTAGATATTCGAGAGAGACAGACAATAAACATTTCGCAAAGCAAGTAGAAAATTTCCTCGATGAGTGGGGTCCTCAGTCCAAGGCTCCATTGTCTTGCGCGACTTCGCGAGCCCGCTGGATCAACCGTTGCTGTTCCTCCTGGCTTGTGCTGAGCAGCGCAGACTCCCAAGAGGAAAGGCTAGGGTTGGGTATAGGAGGAACACCTGAAGGGTTAGGGCATTCCCATATGGAGTGATACACCATGGGTGTGGCCCCACAGTGGGGACAATAGGAAGGGTACAGGGTGGGATGAAAGATATGTAGCAAGTGGAGACAAGGAAAGGAATTGGTCTGCAGTTGCCGCCAGGCAGCTGCAGGGTCAGAGGAGAGAATTCGATGTGTGTGTGCAGTCACGAGTCCTTGCGCGAAGGCCCGGCAGGCAGCCTGCGAGTCTGTCAGTATGGTGATGGGGGTGTCTTGAGCGGAAAGGGGTCAGAGGAGAGAATTCGATGTGTGTGTGCAGTCACGAGTCCTTGCGCGAAGGCCCGGCAGGCAGCCTGCGAGTCTGTCAGTATGGTGATGGGGGTGTCTTGAGCGGAAAGGGTCGAGGCGTGGACAATGGCCAGGGTTATTGCCCCTTCCTCTGCTGAGCAGCTGTGCGTTGTTAGAACTGTGGCACACACCCTAAGCGCGTCTGTATTGTCAGTTATAGCTAAACACATGGCCCGCCTCTCTGGTTAGCGGGCCGCATCAGTGTACAAAACCGGTGTAATGGCGGTGCGGTCTCCAAAAATGCGTGCCAGGGCCTGAGTTCGGGCGCGTCTACGGCCGGCGTGTCGCTCGGGATGCATATTGCGGGGAATCGGAGCTACTTGTATGCTAGCGCGTAGAGCAGGAGCGAGGCGATATTGAGGGACGTGTGTGGGTGTCTCAGGGACAGGGTAGCCAAGGCGAGAGGGTATAGCGCAGCCCTGACGGCTGCGTCTGAGACGTTGGAGCTGACCATTGCGATGAGCCTCCAAAAGCTTGCCTACGGTGTTGTGGATACCAAGCTGAAGAAACCGTTTTGTGGAAGCATGTGGAGGCAGCCCAAGAGCCGCTTTCACTGCCTTCCGCAGAAGGGCGTCCATCTTCTGAGTTTGAGTGAGGGTGAGATTGTGATAGGGGAGGTGATATGAGAGCCGGCTGATTATCAGAGCCTGTATTATGTGGAGGACGTCTTTCTCGCGAAGGCCTCTTCTACGATTAGTAATGCGGTTTATCATATGTGTGACTTGTGCTATCTGCTGACCCAAAAGGTGCGTAATGTGCGAGGCTTTGCCATCAGACTGAATGTGGAGGCCCAAGACACGGAGTCTAGCTACCTGAGGGATGGGGCTGCCGTGTAAAAACAGGGAGATATTAGGGGATTCGTCGGTTCTGCGGCGCCGCCTGTGCACTTCGGACTTTTCGGCGGCACAGGAAAGGCCTCCCGCGGCTCCATAGTTTTGCACGACACGCACAGGAGGAGAGACAAAGAGGAGAAAAGACAGGGAGGTTAGCCACTGTAAGTACCGGCTGGCTACCCTGTGCTGGGGAAAGGGGTAAAGGGAATAAAAGGAGAAAGAAGAAGAAGAGGAGAAAAAAAAAGAAATCGGAAGATTCACGCAGTAACGCGATAGTACGCGATGCAACACTCAAAGGCGATCGCACAGTTCGCATGTCCCTAAAAACTTCAGCAAAGCCCTTAAGGCCTTGAGTGCCGAAGCCCGTCTGGACCAGTGTCCTAGAGCTTTTTCCTCTGTAAAGGGGCGATTGTCCAGTTTTTCGAGCGCGGTCACGAGCACGGTTCTTGGCACTTTGTAACACGACATGCACAGCTTCCTGGAGAGCATCCTGGATGGCCCCGTCGGGTCCCTGGGTTGCCCAGATCGTAACGTCGTCGGCATAGAGAGGGTGCCGGATGGTGGGTATCTGGTCTAGTAAGGGGGGCCGCTTAGCCATAGCCACGTTGAAGAGGGTGGGCGATAGGATCGAGCCCTGCGGTGTTCCTCTACCTGTGAGTGTGATGACGTCCGACCGGAGCTCTCCTATGCCAATAGTGCCTGTGATGTCCGACAGGAAAGCTCTGACGTAGTTATAGGTACGTGTGCCGCATTGGGAAGAAGCCAGATTGTCAAGAATTAGGTCGTGGGAGACGTTGTCGAAAGCCCCCTTGAGGTCCAGGGCCAGAATAGCTCTGGCTTTTGCCGCAGTGGGGCCATCCACAACGTCCTCCTTAAGCTGCAGCAAAATGTCCTGCGTAGAGAGGTTAGGGCGGTAGCCGAAGAGTGTATCCGGAAAGAATTGGCTGTCTTCGAGAAAGGGTTGTAGCCGCGAAAGTACAACGCGCTCGAAGAGCTTACCTACACACGAGATATTCGACTCATTCGGCACGTAATACTGAAAAGAAAATGCAACATCACCAAAAGAAAGACCATCAGGTAAAACGTGATGAACTTGCTCTTCCCCGCGCCAGCAATGTGCTGTGCATGAACGTACTTATATCAAAAATTACTTCATAGTGGCACCAATTTTTCTTGTATTTTTCAAGTTATAAGCTGGTTCGCATTGGCGCTTTTCATATTAGGTGTACCATCAAGTCAACTCAAGTAATGAGGGAACCTGAGACATATTGACACAATCTACAGCATTTAGCCACACTGTCCCTGCTACACAGAAGACATGCAGAAAAAACGTCCACATAATAAATAGCTTAGAACTTGCCATGTTGGTTACGCGGATGCACGTACAAAAGTTTTAGCGCTACGGGCTGCGAGCCTGGCGGTTGCATGATCTCCTATAAAGTTTAACTTTGGTCAAGCCATGGCAAGTGAATATCCGACACCAACAATTATGGTCTAAACTGTTTACTACCGTGACACCCATAGAGTCTTGAAATATTTCACAACACATGCTCAAGTACAAGTGCTTGAGCAACGAGGTATTAAACCTAAAAGCCCCCGTCTTGCCGACAGGATACGTTATACTGGACGATTCCCGTATAATTCCGACCACCAGGGTCCTTCAACACGGAGGAAGCACTTGGTAAAGTGGATTGGTTTGCATTTATCCCAAGCAGTAATTCACCTGCCGAGCTAGGAGCTCAACGCTTCACCGTTGAACAACAGAACGACATACGCTATAAGCTTTTACACCGGGCAGATAATAAATGCACAGCAGATTTTACGCACTCGAGAATGCTTGAATCAAACGAAGCATTCTTTGAACAAACAACATGAGGAACAAAACGTCGGTGCAAACTTAGCACAATACACAAAAAAAAGGAAGAAACAGACAAAACGCTGGAATGACGGACGCAAGAATTCGAACCGTTCCTGAACGACGGCAATGTCCACGACCTCCTCAGTTATGCCCCGATCGCTTTCCTGTTACAGGACCAGTGCGATTTTTCCTTTTTTGATTCTGGTACGTCTCTCAGCAACGGAACGTAAAATATCATATAGCAAACAAATACACGAGTTGTTGGAAAAAAAAAAATGTGCGGCAAACTTCAGCAGGTTAGTGTACGAAACACGATGACCACGTGATTAAACGTCTTCCATTTTCCGATGGAGTTTCCAGCGAAGGCGCGCACTCGTCCAAGGGCTTTGGGAGGCATGACGGTACCAACCAAACTGCTGGGACTTGGTTTTTTTCTCTTCATGCCCAAATTACCTGCCCCATCTGAATCCCAACCACGCGAGACTAATCTCCTGGATGACAACAATGACAGCGACGGTCGTACTGCGACAAGGAACGCTGGTCGCCATTCCGGATGTTGGAATAAATCTAGATTTATGCATTAAGACGAAATCAGGTGAATTCGCAGTTGCTCAGCATAGCAAGGCGAGTTATGCGCTCTTTTGTGACGGCGTCGAAACAAATGTAGCGGGTTAGGCTGACTTTGCGCCGCAACCAAGTGAAGATGCTATTGAAGATATGTAAAAGCCAAGACGACATCGCAGTATGCCACGTTGAACACGAGTTATTCACGACAGACATGTCAGAGACGCGCGCGTCCTGCTTCTTTTTTTTCAGGGACAGCTTAATAAACGTTCCGACGTGCGCATTGTTCCGCCTTAACGGAACATCGAGGTTCGCTATTCGCTATTTCTTACATAAAGCAACACGCATGCAACAAAGACGTCTTTGAAGATGTGTAACAATCACGACGACGAGACGATACTAGTCTAAACTCAAGTTAACCTGGATGATCGGTAAACGGCACTAGTACTGCTTTTCTTCTGGCATTTATAAACAAAAAAAAAAAAAAAAAAAAAAACGAGTTCGACGCTGGAAACAAGATCACTGCCCAAGCATTTTGTACAGAGGGTGAGCCAGGGGAGGTGAAACGTGCGGTCACGGTGTTTATCACTGGATTAATCCCGACGGTTCATTAAACGACGGGTTGGTAGGCTGCCGGATACTCGGTACGCAGTTGCTGTTTGCGTTCGGCTGCACGAGAATGTTCTTGTGCCCGGGCTGCAGCATCGGCACGGCGTAGACGAGCTCGTTCCCGGTTCTGCTCGGCGAGTTGTTGATCGAAAGCTGCCTGCTTCTCAGGAGTAGGTATGAGGCGTGGCCTACGCATTTCGGAGCCGGATAGGAACTGCTGCGCGCGCGCTCGGCTGCGACGAAGAGCAACGACGTCACCACTGGCGCAGCCAATCGCGCGCCTCCCTTACTCTTTTTTTTTTTTCGCGTATGCGCATGGATTGCGTATGAAGAGTTTTCGGCGTACAGGCGAAATATGGACGGACGGACGGACGGACAGACACCTTCGCTGTAAAATGGCGACAATACAAATGATTCCAGCACAGAACGACAGCATTTCTGAGTCTTGCTGAAGGATCGCTAGCACAGTCAGCGATTTCGTCCGGTATTATGTTAGCATCTATATAGGAATACGGTGTGCGCTTGCGCGCGCTTTTTATAGGCCGAATCGCCAATCTCCCGTAACCCCCACGCCGCTGCAAATACAGTGTGCCATAGCTAATATCAGCCCATCCGTTCAACGAAAAGAAATATTTAAAGAACACAGTGAAGGATACAGCTATAAAGCCTAGAGAGCTCAGTCGTCAGAGGTCTGGCGACCGATCCCTGCAGGTCTTAAGATGGCATGTTGCACAACGCTAGTTATCTTTATTTTTTTCGTTGGCACCTTGGCTAACGTTAGCTGGGACCCCCTATATAGCTCCTTCCATCTAAATTCTCAGAGTTTCGAAGCATCGAAAATACAAAGAAGTCGCAGAGCGCGGATTGCAAGCACTTCCGGTCGGAATTGAGCAACTTTCGAAACATTTGATAAGTAGCCCAACCAGCACTCCGCCTTCTAGACACGGTGACCTGGCTTTGAAATATAGGGCACTCATCCTTAATTATATGACTGCCACTCTCAATCTTATTCTTTGCTGCTCCATACAGAAGTTCTACAACTGACATCCTCTCCATTCCGCTTTCCAATGCACACGGTTTGTGCCCATGTGACTAAATTTTTTTCTCTGCTGCTGTCTATAACGCTGACGTGATACGTTAGCTTCTTAGTCGACTCATTGGTTATCGCCACTGTGAGTCAGTGCTCTTACTAAACCACCACCTAATTATAACCCAGGCGCCGATCCTATTTTTGTTCTATTATTCATTCGTTTCAGCAGCACATCGAAGAACGCCAAGCCTATATCTACCTGTTCTGGACCATTTACCGTTTTTCGTGCGCACCGAATGATAGTCTACCAACAGTCCTTCCTTTAGCCTAAAAGTCCCAAGTGCACCTCATAATTTAAGCGCAGCACGTATACTATACAAACGTAAGCGGAAATCCAATACACGTTTCCATGCGTCTCGCACTGATTCACATTTGTCGTACCTTAATTTAGCAACTAAACAGTCTCTTCCGGAAGGCGGTTTCTACATACTGCCCAAAACCTTGTTTACATTATCGTGCACACCGCCAGCATCTAGAAACTCCATAAAAAATAGCCCGTTCGATTATCTTACTTGGCTATTTCCATACACCGCATTATTACAGACTGGTAATGAGCTATGCGTCTGGCGATACTAAACCGTTCTTTAGGTCTCCTGATACTTGGTTCCATTCCGACCATGTTCGGAACTTCAACTTAATGACTTCCATTCTTAACGTGTGCTACCGCTTTTATCAGTTTGACACACGGTGCTGGTTTGGCATTCATTATATTCGTAAATGTAGTTCATTCTATTCTGCCACAAACACGTGAGACCCTTCCAGGAGATTTCTACTCGAATCGCAGCGAAGGAGTTGTCGCGTAAGGAGGGGATTTCCCCCCTCACACCGAACAGTATCATACGCCACGCTTTAATTCGAGACGCCAGAAATTGGCCTGTTCCTCTTCATTTCTATGTTTCCTCGACAGCTTCATACCAAACCAATTTCCAGCGCGAATCGAGACGGTTCCGCCGTTCGCTTCAAAGCCGACAACCAGTGAACGCGGCACACATCTCCGACGACGCTAAATAAACGTAAATGCGTGAAGACAACGCAACTAGGCAATGCAAAAGGCAGTTCCCAAGAAGAAGTATAGCCCGCGCAAGCCGGGAGCACGGGTCTTACACCGTCAATTTATTCGCCCCGGATCGTTTCCTCGGGGCTTTTGCAAATTCTTCTATTTTCTTGACTCTTAGTGCCGAAAGTTTCATTTCTTTTTGATAGTTTTGTACTCTGCTGGTGCGGCTTTTCTTATGGTACTCAATCTCGATACACCCGTCGGCGCGCAACCTGGAGTCAGATTCGGTCTTTCTTCCCGTCTCAGATTACTTCCGAGCTTCTTTACCTTTGTCCGAACGTCTGCAGGAAAGAACGCTATTAAGGAGGCGAGTAATTAAACGAACGCGACGCGAATCCCGGATCTCGCAAGCAATTACACGCGAGGCGCGTCAAATTAGCCGCCGACGAAACGGATCGCGTAGCCCTCCCCTGCTTCTCGCGATCCGGCCAGACATCCTGGAGACGCGAACGCACCGCCACGCGGTGGTCTAAGCCTGCGGCGACACCCTCCAGGGTACAGGAGGTGTGCAGAGACTTAAAAGTTGGGTAACCGGTAATCGCGTACAAATTCAATTAGGCTACTGACACTGTCCATCCCGTCGCATGAAACGCAATAAAAGATAAAATTAGGCGCGGAAACTTCTAAATGACTGTAAAGGCGGGGTGGCGGAGTTTGTTTGAAAGCCTTAAGAATGCCTTACAGATTAGAATTGATGAGGAAAGTGATCTTAACTTGCTGCCTGTGTTTTGTTTTTTTTCGTCCGTTACCTATATATATTATTTCGCCCGCTTTTTCTGCTCCTTGTGCCACGATAAGGGTCGGCTTGCTGCTCGCTGCGAGTGGAAAAGCGCGTGCCATATGTGTACCGAATGCCGCAGCATTATGCTTTATAATAGAACGAGCAGACGCCATTAGACTAGATAATTTGCCTAAATATACGAGTCGCGGGTATATTGCGGCACGTATTATAAACATGCGATCGTATCTACATAAAAAAAAAAGATTCAGCGTAGACACTTAAGACTGCTTACTTGTGAGAATGCCAAATCATTATAGTCCCTCTGGTCAAACTTCTTTTTTTCGCTCGTTCTTTCTTCGCGCAAGTTCTCGCCTGCTTTCCGACTGCGCCTCGGTAAGGCATAATCAAAGCGCCTCAACGCACTCGCTAGCCCGCGAGGAGTTCGTCACACGAAGAACCGCTCAGCGACGTTCAAATGCGCATCACTGCTTGTTAACGCGACAGCGTTAAGGGCCGCGTGTCGCAGAAAATCCGACGCCTTGGCGTCCCGCATACAGCGTCAACCGTCGTTAGGGCAAAATTAATTTCGAACCACGCAGGCCCTCGATGTAGCGCAAGGAATTTGCTGAAATAATTGAATTTCTGAAGGTAAAATACGCAAGAAAAATCGTAAAGTACGACTTACTTAATATCTGCAGACACGACAGCATCGTATTGTAATTTGAATATACGAGAAAACATAATTAAGTTACGCGGAATCTCAAAACAAAATCCCCTTTTCCAGCGTGTCTGTGATTCATAGAACGGCCTTGGCCTCCGAAATTCGCACGCTCCGGCGCGCGCAAATTTCAAAGGTCATAAAGCGGCACGTCCGCTTCTTTGCAACGCCTCCAGATGACGCAAGGGGCCGCGTTTCTACCAGAAAGCTCGCCTTCGTGCATAACGTTCGCCGCCAGCGTTTCCCGGTCAACATCACGGTTACATACGCTGCAGTTGCCGGGAAGCGTGAGAAGCAGTCAGGGATCTTTGAACGCTATCGCGTTCCACTCTTAAAAGCTAAGCTTAAGCGCCCTCCAAATTGTTATTTTACACGCTCACGTGTGCAATGGAGCACGCCCTAGGCACACCTTTAATCAACCAGAGACGCGGCGCCGCCGTCGTCCGGCACTCTCCTTGTGATGCCATGGCTACAAAGCAAGGGCTTCTTTGTTGCATGGTCGTTGACTGCATCATATGTAAGAAACCTGAAACTATTGTGCACATCTTCTTGGATTGCCATGACTCAGTCTTCTTGTGGGATGTTCTCAAACGAACTCTGAAGAAAGGACTGCCGTTAAGTCCTTTCGGTATTCGGTTCTTACCATGGGCAGACACAGGGGGAGTGCCGGTTGACTTGATAATGCTCAGCGTGTGGAAAACGCGTATGGATGTCAAGAATGCCCGCGTAGATGAAAGGTCTGCGAGGGAACACCTAAGTGAAAGTCTTAGGTAGACGCGTGATGACTGAACCGCTAGAGTTGTTTCAGGAGCTTGAGATTTTGGTGTTTGTGATATACTCTTTGAGGGCCTTTTAAATATGTACAGTCCCTCGAAATGATGTAATATTTTTTTCTGCACCAAGCGACCTACTTTGTACACGTTTGCGTGGTGTTGTAATGAAAGTAATAAAGAAGAAAAAAAGCCGCCGTGGCGACGGGGAGGCGTGCTCGTCTCGCACCCCGAGAGGCCTGGGCTCGATTCCCTCTCAGGCCGAAATTTACCAAATTTTGTTTTCAACGCCATTAATTTATTTTGTTTACAGGGACTTCCCTGAGAAATCTGACATCAATGCGAGCATTTTTTCGTGCGTTTTTACTCTTTGCGCCATTGGTCATCTTTAGTACAACCTTTCCGTCAGGCCGATTACGCCGGCGGATTTTCGCGTAAATGGGGCATATAATGCTTTCGCATTCAAATTAAGAAGGTGAAGGTGGGCGCGTTGCATAGAACGTAAGAACTGCTAGAGACTAAAGTTCACGTTGGCGTAAGAGTATTTAGAAGAGAAACAAAAGAATTGTCCAAATAGTGAAGAATATTTGAACTTTCAATGGTGTAGTTACACGCCACAAAAATCAGTGCGCCGCAGTTTGGGCACGCAATAGCGTTGAAAGAAAGCATTCGAATTGCGCGGGCTATCAACGCCTTGAAACAAACTCGATGCAATCTATTCCCTCTCGTTTCGCGTTCCTCGCTTACCACAACGGAGCCTTCTGGCCACTGGTGATGCGACCCTACGACTGAAGCATGTTTACTGACACGCTACAGGGCAGCGGCCCTTACGATGCAAAACAAAGGAGAAAGAGGAATGCTGCGGACTGTCGATGGCATGCATCAACAAGATGACCCGTTGTTGAGGTCGACTCACCGCCAAAGTGCTACAACGAGAGCACCACGCACAACGAATGCGCGCAACACTTGCGCGAAAAAGACCCTTGTCACGGCGCGCGTTGCGTGACGGCCAAAAGGGCGGAATCTTGAGGCTCAGAGAAACGGGGAGCACTGCCCAAAGAAAGACGGCACGCGAACAATGCAATCAAAAGCCTGAAGCTGCTGCCAGCCGCACAGAGCATGCTGCTCGAAATGTCGAGCGGCAAACTCTGGCAAACAGGAAGCCGCCGTTCAAAAAAGGACGCAGACGAAAACGTGTTGACGCCTTGCGAGAAGCGATGGTCGCTACAGCCTCGTTGCACCGTTCACCCTGTGCACATGCTCCCTGCCACAGAAGTTTACACCTACAGTCCGGCCTAGGCAACCGCGCGTGCGTATACGCAGTTACGAGCAGAGACGTCAGCATTCACCGGGCACGAATTTTCACACGCCTGTATACAGCGCTAGACCCTGCTTCACTGAAAGCATACAGCAAAGGGGATGCCTGAAATACTCGAGAACAGCGACGAACTGTACATGTTGTCATGTCTGCATAAATATACAGAGCGCCAAACAATGGCTCTCGCATGAAAGAAAGCACCGCAGGCAGTGGCTATTTTTTCTACCTACCATTCGTATCGCGAGGTGTGAAGCGCGATGCCAGAGGCGGCACCAGCGAATCAGGCGATGCGAGTGAATTATCGCGACGCGTTTCCCCGCTGTGCTTGTCGTCTGCTCTCGAGAGCAGCACGAGGACGACGCTCAAAACCGGCACAGGCTCAGTTTCGTTTGAAGCAGCGCGCACAGTCGCAATGCAAGATTGAAGCGCAGAGACTGCTTACCACTCGGCAACTATACTTCTACGCCACACGCGGGTGAGGCGAAACAGTGCGTTTCGTCGCCCGGGCAACGCTGCACGCTTTGCCGGAGCGAGGAAGCTCTCGCTTTCTCCGTGCTCAGAACTCGACGCAGACAAGCGTCGCGAAGACCGCTTCGGCCGCTGCCCGATTCCGTGCGCGCACGCACGTTGGGCGATTTCCGCAACGGGCGGAGAAGAACGTGTTACTTTCTGCGAGGCCAGGCGCCGAGTATCATCCACTCACACGCCACCGTGTTTCGACCGAAACGAGCAAGTGGCCGCACTGGGAATTGCGTGCAGAAGCGCACGGGGACACCTTTAAACTTGCGCCTGCCAAGAATGTCAGGAGACCGGTCCACCGTAACGCAATCCCCTACTTTTTATTTTGTCTTCGCAACGGATGTAGCGTGATCGCTTGCCTAATGGCCGGAGGCTTATTCTTCGGCTACGATAAGCGAGTTAGAAGGTTCGTAGCGAACGGGACGTGGTCTCGCTGCTTACACAGGCAAAAGACGGTGATAAGCGAACGGAGCAAGTATTCTTACTCCAGTCACCAAGCAACCATATGCACCAGCTCACGCTGCACTTATGACCCGTTGCACGCTGATTTGCCGATTCGCGGTAACGGCTAACCCACGCCGATAAGACTAAGCGCTGCAAGTTACAGCGTACAAAATTATTTTGTTGTCGTAGCGCAGATAACCATATTAGATAAAAACATCATCAGGGCAGATGCTATCGACCAAAAATACGTAGTTTATACTGACGCTACTTGTCTTTAACAAAGAACAAAAGTTAAGAAAATGCTCCTATCTGGTGGCGTTAGAGATAACGTCATATGGCGATGAAAAAAAGTGGAGAAGAATGAAATAAGGACGTCCTTACAATGCTAGGCAGAATTAACGATAAGGCGTCTCTTCGCAGATCCACACACGCTAGTAAATGTCGCAACATACTGCAGTTCTCTATAGGCTGTCTTGAAACCACATTCATCGAAGGTAAAATTTAAAATCCTAAGTGAACCCAAAAAACAGGCCGCACTAAAATGCGTTTCAGTATTTACTGAATGCAACATTTACCGGAGCACGGCAAGTCAAATCTAGTGCACTGAAAACAGTTAACACGGCTCTTCGTAAATTAACAAAGTTAATAATAGCACTAAACAAAAAAAAATGCAGACAGGAACCAAACGCTTCTTTCGCAGTTAATGCTTCGCTAAGGTTGCAGCAGCTTACAATCCCACCCTCCAACTCCTCCTCCTCCTCTCCACCACCTACCAAATGCAGGACCTTTATCCAAAAGACGCTTCCTTCCCATTCGAAATGTTACCGGGAGCTCCTTTTGTTTTGTCAAATTTGTCACAGAAGAATGCTAATAAGAGCAGCAAATGCAAAAAGTTCAACTAGGCTGCGTCGCAGTGATAGTGAAATTGAATGCTCCAAACCTTCCTTGTCGGTCGGGACACAAAAGACTGCGCAGTATCCCAGCTGCACGCAACTGCATGCGAGAGCACAGACGTGTTGTTTCGGCGTAATGCGTAGCTACGGGCAAACATTTGGAGGGAGGGGGGCACGTAGGAGAAAAAAAATAGAGGGAAACATCGGTTCCCCCTCTAGACCTACGCTTTTCTTTGTGATACGCTTTCCCCACTCACTTGCGAGGCCACTGGCCCTTACGCACGCTTTTCTGATCTCTTCTTGAGCCCGTCGGAAAAATAAGCGACGTGACATTACTTGTAGCGTGTCCTGACGAGCGAACGCGCCGGGAAGCCTGCGAGAACACGAGAGCAGTTTCGCAGAAGACGTTTTCTCTGCGTTACTCTCGAAGGCTGCGGTGAAAACGACATATAGCGCCGGCATGGCGACGAAGGAACAGGAGGGTAACAGGGAAACGGTGTGAGGGGGCAAAAGCTGCAAAGTGCAGCGTTGACGCCGCCACTTAAAAGGCGTGAGTGCTGTTGCTGTAAATTACGCGCAAAGAAAGAAAATTGAGTGAGAAGCTTGCACACCCATGGATAAAAGAAAAACAAGCTGCTGCGTATATAGCGTCTCGGTCTCGGTGGTCGGGACAGCCAGGGAAAACGCGTAACACTCGATGGACGACCCTGCGTTGTAGATTACTCGCGACGCGACTAAATGTTTCCTAAAATGCGGGGACATGTGCGCAACGTTTAACAGTCACACGTGGACGGCGCGAACAGCCGTCAGTATCATTTCTCCAATTTAGGCGCTGGTTAACATCGTCCGAGAATCAGGCGGTTGAAGAATCGAGAACACCCATTAGAAGACACAGCCAGGAGCTTAAAATAAAACGAAAAAATAAAAATCGGAAGTCTAAAATCACTAGTTGCGCAATACAAATATCCATCTAAAAACGCAACCTGAATAAATACTGTTGTAAACTAATTATATATATATATATATATATATATATATATATATATATATATATATATATATATATATATATATATATATATATATATATATATATATATATATATATATATATATATATGTGTGTGTGTGTGTGTGTGTGTGTGTGTGTGTGTGTGTGTGTGTGTGTGTGTGTGTGTGTGTGTGTGTGTGTGTGTGCGTGTGCGTGCGTGTGTGTGTGTGTGTGTGTGTGTGTGTGCGTGTGAAAAAGACAGACACACACAAATTTTCCGCTCACACACAAGCAGCTCGCGAGACAGAAACACGGCAGCAACGATACTAAACGAAGATTTGGGGAAGTCATTATATTTTTATTGCATTCTAAACAGTGTGGCTGCCACTAGAGCTATGCATTCTTTGCTCGCAGTAGACAGCGCGAAAAGACAGAGAGAAAAGCTTTGTTTCTTTCCATATCAAGCTTGAAGTAGAAGGAGATAGTCGCCATGTCCTTTAATTTTTTCCCTTGTTTCTACCACTTTGTTTTAGGTAGGTTCTAGACAAAGTCTCAGAGAAAGCTTTCTGGTTTCCTTTCGCAATGGAGTCAACAAGAGTATACACGAAGGACGATGTGTAGCCAAAAATGGAGGATATCTGCGTCAGCGACGGGCGAGGAGACCGTGGCTCAGCATCTATAATTCATCCTCGAGGTCGAACAACCCTTTCTCGACAAGACATGACGCTGGGCAGGGAAGAAGGGTTCAACGCACGGAGCCTTTCCACCTCCGAGGACAAGCGAGAAAGCCTCGCGCACGCTGCAGCCGTGCAGTGACAGGGAAGGCTGACTTCATCCAGTCAGGCGACAGCGAAAGTTCCCAAACCAGTTGGCTCGACAAGGCATCGAAAGGCTGCGACCAATAAAACAAATTGAAAAGTATAACACGGCCTCTATACGAGTATGTTAAGTAATAACAAGAGTAGGCGAAAACTTCAGAGGCTACTCCGTTTTGTTATAAGTGAAATTTTAGCGGTTACTCCATTTCTGTCCGTTCTACAGCTTACAGATATATTAATAAAAAGTGATAACGATGATAACTCTAATAAAAATAACTTTATGCAGACTTTTTTACTTCTACCTGTGTCTAATATAACTTATTGACATACCACAAACTGAACGCCAAATTGTGAGGCTGTAGAGGGAGACGTACTGCTCAGAGACAATTAACGCTCGAGGGCGATTGTGAAATGACATTCTGCGGCCATTAAACGCTACTACCTACAGCGTTTCTATACAGAAGCGGAAATGATTTTCTGAGAGAGAGCAAGGCAGGAAAAAACCAAAATCACGCAGTTTCTCATTAATTTTGTCGTCCTTCTTCCATCGGACTTTTGTGCCCTGCAGCGTGAAGAAATGGGCGGCCTCGTAAAGCTGTACGTGAGTATTTCGTTGATTACAGTTTGGTAAGCTTCAAATTGCCAATAACAGAAGTCAACAAACCGCCAAGCCGACTCGGACCAGTTAATAGCCGTTTGCGAATGCAATTTACTGCACCAACTCGGCATCTGATCAATAAGCAAAAGCGATTGACACTGGTTTCGACAAGTCGGCTCGCTGACTGACCTACATCCCACCAATGATGAACGCACTAGAAGAAGGCACTATAAACAAATGCCATGTGCGCCACTATCCTATCCTTGTCTTGCATGATGTGTAGGTCAATGTAAACAGTGAAATTATAGGCCACAGGGCAAGCGCTCACTAGTCACACGACTAAACAAAAAAGATCGGCTCACCCTTCAAATCGCGCACCACTACTTCGTTTGTGATTGAAATGAAAATAAAAGAAAGAGATTTAGTTAAGCATTTCTAGTGGAGGCTACTAATTTTCACGTAATAATAATAATAATAATAATAATAATAATAATAATAATAATAATAATAATAATAATAATAATAATAATATTGTAAAATAAGAAATAAACGCACAGGTTTTAAATATCTAGAGCGGGACAATATAAGAGATGGAATGAAGTTAACCTATACTCATACACACACTGGAATATACAAAGACAAAAGACCGAGAAGCGGCTGCACCCCATGCTATATTCCATACCTGCCATACTGCATGCCTATTCTATACCATACTGCATAGCCACAAGTGGCTTAGATTTAAATCTGACTTCGGCAAACTGCTTAGCGCATAATGGCCGTTACGATGCGAAGGTGCCACATCACGGGTTTTCTTTTTTCGTTTTCTCTTTTTCTCCGGTGACGTTGGAGCAGTCTTTTGGGGCGTACAATATCAGGATTAGTCGGAATTCGGGAATCTACCGGACAAGTCGGAGGAGTTGGCAGGTATGAATTATTCCGAGACACAGATGACATAATACACTCAAAGAGACGCAATTCCAGTAATCCGGCTTCATCGCACGAAGCGTAGAAATGTGAAAATGATACACATATTAGAAGAAAACAGCGTACATAGCTACCAATCAATCGCACATCAAAACCAAGTGGATTGTATTTACATAGCCATACACAATGTGGCACAAACGCTTAACACTTCTGTTTCTTCAAAGAAATCTTTAAGTGCATTTAGTGCTTTTTGTTAAGCTGCTGGTTTTGATGTCCAAGGGTCGAGTAATTTCACGAGTGCGACAGCTAGGTCGGCGGAGGTCAATTACGCGTTATTCCTTTTCAAATTGTCGTTTAAGCGTGTGGTGTCTTGGAAAATCGAGGAGACAAGCGTCATCATCGTCGTTGCCACCAATGTAATTTGGCTGTGCAATAGGCGCCGACTGGAGCACTGGTTTCCGCCACGTTACGCGTTTTTACTACTACAAAGCGCGGAGGCCAACGTCCGTAAGGACAGCAGTGCGCCGGCGCGGCCCCCGGCATTCGTCGCAGACGACAAGAAAAGGAGGCCCACAAAAGGTTTATGGGAAGCAGAAGTGGCAGAAGCAGCGGCGGCAGCAGAGAGGGCAGATCCCAACCGGACATAGCGCTTTCATTTCCGGTGTTTCGTACGTCGACGTACGGCCGGAAGCCTGGGACTAAAGCGCGGATGGAGTACAGGCAGCCTGCGTCGAGGTGTGGGTACACACTTGGGTGCAACACTGGCGAGTAGAACGGCCGTCGTGAGGGTGATCGAAATATGAACGTCACGTGACGCAGCTCCAAAAACGCGTATAACAGTTTCCATTGTTTATGTTCCTAGTAAAACGTGGATATGGCAGACACCTCTGGCTGCAGACGACATTCAGCGTTTCACCTAAGAAAGCCTGACAATACCTATATTTGGCCGCACACCAGTGAACGTTGCGCTACGGATGCGTACAGACGCGAAGCGATGACACCAGTAGCATGAACGAAGCCGCGACGTACGGCAGCAGATCGCGAATGGCGCTACGTTTCCGAATGATGGAAAAAAGAAGTCGCAGCTTCACCACAAAGGCGAAGCATCGATTGCGATGGCAAATTAGTAGACATCCATAATAAGTAAAGACAGTAGCTTTATCGGCCGTATGAACTTGTAAACATTAGCTTGCTAACTAAATTAACAAGCATCGTGTGAGCGCGAACAGGCCAACATGCACACATAACACTCGATGACCGCGGACACTTGCTGTTTTACTTACCACAAAATAAAGATATACAAGGCGTGTGAAAAGAAGCCAACACTTGAAACTGGGCAGTTTACGCGTAACAGCCTTACACAGATTGGATAAGAGTCTCTAGGAGCAAGTCCGCGAGAGTCGCGTCCCTGGGAGTTACACCTTTGCTAAACGAGTCCTTCGCTGCACGTAACTGTGATTGTAGCGCAGAACACTGGTGCGAATGGCAGGGAAAAAAAAAAACAGAGAGGTCCGGACGTTGGAGCTTAATCGCCAGCTGACGCCGCGCCTGCAGCATGTGTCCAGCAGTCTACGCGTTCCCACACCCTCGAACGGGCTCTATACTCCAGCTGTCGCCACCAAGCTTCCTGATAATCGGCGAATGAATTATGTCTAGAGAACGGCGGACAAGGACTTCATGTAACAACCTCACACGACTGAGAGCATGGGAAGCTCTTGCAGCGGCATCTGCTATGAACAAGCCTGTCTGGTAAAAACGTCACAAATAACCACAACTTTCAAAAAGCGTAAATGAGATGTCCCGAAACAGCACTCAGCAGACGCTATCTTAGAGATCGCACTCCTGTGGAACATGTCTTGCGCGGCGTGCACTATATCCATACCAGAGGAATGGGAATCAGCGTTTCTTTCAAGCCTGGTTATTTTCACACTTGCCAAAACACTAAAGGAAAACCAACTTCGTCAATGGCACACTAAATAATGCTTTTAAAAAATCCTGACGTCATCTCCAAAAATTTATACACGAACGTGCGGCCCACCTTCGACCTGCTGTTAATCAAGATGTAGTTACGTTTCGTATTCATCAGTAGAACAAGAACAAATGTTGCAAGTGCGGTTTTTTTCGTGCTTGAGAAAGCAGTACAGTGGCGATGACATTAATCGAATGAAACAACAAAAATAGCAGGCTCACTGACAAGTCCGCACCGCCAATCATACGCAGCGACTTAATCGTGTCAGTTACAGAATACGTAATGCAAGAAAACATTAGGTCACGCAGTTCACGGGTACTCGAAAAGACAACTTGTCTCACAATAACAATCATCGCCGATGTTGGGCAACTTACTCAACGATTTGCGTTCGCAACGCTCCTGTCGGAAACAATATACAGCACGCGCCTGCAGTTTCTGAAAGGAAAGCATTGGCCGTATAACGGTAAAAAAAGAAAATGTATGTAGGATTGAGGATAATTATGGCTGTGGGTGAATAAACACATAAATGATGTGAGGTTTCCATTTTTCTAGAGAAAGGACAACGTTGAAGAGGTAACAACACTACACGGGACTGACCGGCTCCGCGATCAATTGTACGCCTAACACGGAGTTGCCTGACAAGCGAAATTCTGAAACATGCAACACTGCCGAGCATTTTCTTTCTTTGCCGAGTACGGTAAAACGTGGAACACACTCAACATGACACCGAAAGAACGCGTCTATAGTATTCTGAGAACAACTGTCACAACAATGAGCGTTTTCCTTACTGTCGTACTACATAGGATGTAACGAGCGGCAATGGAGCCCACGGGAAGGGCGGTCGATGAACGAACATGGAAGTTTAACGGAACAACAAAGTGATGACTACGATAACGACCAAAAAGTAGAAGCTTTATTAAGGGATGTGCTGACCAAAGTAACGACATATAACGCTTTAGTAATCTTTCGTTTACTATCTTTACCTTCCCACTTTTCTGTTGCGCACGGCACATTTCCTCACAATACACTCCTAATTCGGTCAGCTCTTCCTTACTTTTAATATTACTATTTTTTGTTATTATTTGCCTGATTCCATCTTCGGTAAAACTTTGCACCGAAAATAAAAGAAAATTCACCACTAAGTTGAGAAACAACGAAACTCAATCGAAAGCAAACTGGCGCGATAAGGGGCACGTGCGCGCAACACAAAAAGCCTTCAGCAACGCCGTGTCACAGCAACTGAACTAAAAGCGCAAAACACCACTGGCAACGGCGTAGCACGCGACGAAAAAGCGATGAAATCGGATGCCCAACTGTTGAACAATGTCTCGCGAAAGCGGCCATTTCTATCCTTGATTCGCTCCCTCTTTTTATTATTATTTTTTTGTGTTGTTTTTAAGGGCAGCCTTACTGATATCGCATAGCCTTCGGATAGAGTTTCTGCTGATCAAATAAAACAACAGGTGAGCCTTGATAGAAGCGTGGAAAAAGCATCAAGCAAAGGCCCCTCACGACAAACAACGCGCGCACGTGTCCACACTATCAGTGCCCGAAGAAAAGCAGATGATGTCGTTGCCCTGAGAGATTTAATAGAGATTATGACGGCTTTGATGCTCGCAAATCCGATGTTGTTGATGACAGCGTCTGTAGAGAGCTCAGTGTCTGAACTAGCGCAATGCAAGGAAGTAACACAGGCTTGGACAAAAAAAAAAGCTCAACGTTGGCTACTTGATTAACTTCAGCCAAGGAACAGGTTAACTATAAAAAATGAAGCGATCACCACTCAGAAACCATATATTTTTATTTATTTTTTTCGGGATCCCAAAGGTCCGAAAGCATTATAGAAAGGTGTGATATATCATTCAGTAACAACTCTTGATATATTTAGTGAACGAAAGGAAGACAGGTCAGCGTAGTAGTCAAGTGTCGGGCCTTCTATTTCACGATCAGGGCAGCGGAACAACTAGAGACAAGTAGGGGCGGTGAAGCTCGACGAAGAAAAGTTGACATCAGTTGACATGTCTATCATTATAATAATGTTGCTATCACTCCAGGTTTCAAATACTCACTCGTTAAAAAAAATTTACAGCGCGCGCACACACACAAACACGCACACACACACACACACACACACACACACACACACACACACACACACACACACACACACACACACACACACACACACACACACACACACACACACACACACACACACACACACACACACACACACACACACACACCGCACGCACGCTCAACAAATATTGGTATGAAGCAGGCGCCAACCGATCCGAACGAAGCCGACGTGTTAGTCGCCTCCAGCACAAATAGACAGATTAGAGTCTTGCGCACGCGCATTACCATCTTGGGAGACCTCAAGCATGTACAGCGCAAGTTCCTACCACGGCGGCGTTGGTGAAGTAAGTGCGGCAGCAATGGTGTACAACTCAGACTGGTTTCACCGTGACGTACACATGCTCGTGTGCCAATTTCATGAAACCATATACTGCATTTGCTAATCACGTACACCACTTCTAAAACAGCTATTGTGCACTTAACTTCATGTTTAAGAAATTGCCGAATCCACCACCTTGAATAACTTTCATTTCACACACACACACACACACACAAAAATACTCTCGGGGTGCTTTACGTAATTGTCACGCATTCTGGCCGACTACAGAGAGAGAGGAACAAGTCCGCACAAAATTCAAACATTTGTGTTAAAGAACACTCATATGAAACAGCCCTAAGCAAACTAACTATTCACGCATTAAGAACGCCTAAACTATACAATATAAACAGCTCTACTCGGGTAACCATTCGGAAGCCGTCTTGGCCGGCGCGTCACGAACCCGGAGCAACCACCGTGGCGCCAGGAGGCTGCCATTGCACAAAACGGGCCTTATGAGTAGGCAGTAGATTTGCTGTAGCACAAGACGGGACTCGGTGAGTGGTGACGTGACATAGCCTGAGATGCCCTCCGTGGCACAGGAAGGGGCCGCAACTACAGCGGCAATCTGCCCGGTGTAAGAGTTGGGGTCGGGCATGTCAAAGGGTGTAGTTGGCCGATGCCGTCGTCCGACTCATCCACGCGAAAGATGTTGGTGAAGGGAGAACATATTCTGATCGAGAACCAGGACTACCGGGTTTATTTACAGTAACTAAATGAAGACAGGAGAACGTAACACGTCATAAGTCTAGCATGACTGAAGTGAGGCACACTGAGGAGCCTAAAAAGTCTGCTTAAACCCCCTCTGTCCTCCCTAGATCCCTAGGCGAGGGAAATCTGCCGTTCCCCTTTCGTCCAATCGCAGCGTCCGAAGTGGTCGAAGGACCCGCGTTGAGGGCGAGGGTTCACACTATCACTCCCGCACCTTTGTTCACTGAACACAAAGAAAGGAAGGGACCTTCGTAGACAGGGGTTGTCACGCTTGACTCAAACTGGCGCGTGTTGGTTTCTGGGATGACCCAGAAGTTAGCTGGAGCGTCTGTCAAACGACCATGGCGGTTATCAGAGTCCGTGAAAAAACGCCGTAGAACACCCTTTTCCAGGAGTTTCTTTTTCCTATTGGTCTGTGACGGTCGACAGTGAACCAAAAAGCAACACTCGATCCACTAAATGTGCCTCGCCTTGCTGGCGCCGCAAGTCTATCCCAGGGGAGCGCATTGTGAGCTTCACAAAGCGATTCGTCGCAGTGTTGCAGGAGAGGCTTTAGAAAGTCACCACCCCCGTTGGCCGATCGTAACACCGGCCGGGTACTGCGATGCACCGTCGTAGCGCTCTAATGAGGGCAGCCTGATGCATTGTTGCAGGTGGGTACCCCCTGTTAGGAATGGCCTGCCGAGGTGGCAACATGCAAGTTTTCTCAGCCAGCTGCAGCTGCGAGCGTTGCGAGGTTCCCCGAAGAGAACCATGAAAGCCTATCACAATTGCTGCGGTGACTCATTTCGTAGGGACCTCGAGGTGCCGCTTCAACACCCCCTCGGCGCCGTTATGGCTAAACGCGATGGGCGGACCAACTATTGTTACTGAACCCGCCACCGCCGATATGGTCTCTCTGCAGCAAGAAGAGCTTCCATAACAAAAGGGCGCTTTGTGGTACGTGGGCCCCAGGATTCGTCACAGTCTGCTGACACTCGTGGCGACTACAGGACGCAAGACAATGGACAATTGGCGGCCACGCAGCGGGGGTCAGCTAGGGGAACCAACGCACCTTTCAAGACGTAAGCCCCAAGTTCTGCGAAGCCCGTCTCACCTCGGAGGGGCCAGTGAAACCTGTGCGGAATGTGTGTTTATGTAGTCAAGAGTTCGACGAAAGTTCGTCTGGTCAGGTAACATGATGATGAAGAAATTGCGGCCACCGACCTAGTCATGTGTGTTTGTAAACCCCCTTTCCTCAAAGGCGGGCCGGCCACGAGGGCTTTCTGCGCTGACTGGTCGAACGTTTCCCTCACCTAGGGATCTAGGGAACACGGAGTGTTTATAAGCAGCTGTTTGTCGCTGCTAGTGTGTGCTCGTGAGCTGCGTGCTCGTCAACGTGCTCTGTGCTGCGTGTTTGGAGCTTCGTGCTTACGTGCTGTATGCTTCATCTTGCGTGCGCCATTTGGGAGCCACGCTCGACTGTCGAATGTATCTCTTGTTTGAAATGTAAATACTGTAAATAAGCCCTGCACGCCTAGTTCCTCCCAAGTTCCTCTCTACGACGTTCAACCCCTTGAACTGTATGCCAGCGCTGGGATCGTCCTCCAAATCCTACACCCCTCCGGGACAGGTCTTCTAAGCTGCAGTCTATTGAGCGCGACTGGACACACATTCACCCTAGCCCAAGGCTACGCCTTGGGCGACGCCACTCTATTGCCACCTCACAGCACACTATCTTTCTCTCGTTGTTGTTGGTACCATCAACATATGGCACGTACATGCTTCGCTATACTTTGTATCTCTGCGATCCCGCGTGCCCCTTTTGTTCTCCGCTTTCCCTCTTCGGGTCACGCATCACTTATCTCCTTTACGCTATTTTCTTACGACCAGCGTCGTCTTCGCAACACAAGCACGTGCTTCGCCTGTCACTCATGACAGTACTGCCATTTCAAAGTTCACTAAATGTCTCAAAAGAAGCGCCCGCAGTGCCACGACATTGATTGAATCAAGTAGAGGAGTTTAACCAAAGATTTGCAGTGAGGCTTTTTGCCGCTGAGTGTCAAGCAGTACTCGTGGTTTATTTGGTTGTCAGGCTTCTTCTGTAGAAGGTCATAGTAGGAATGGTTAAGCAGACGTTAGGCATGTTTCCTTAAATTCTTGCATTGTGTACATCCCTACTGTCCTTATAGTGCGCACCCAGCAAGCGTGTCGAGAGGGCACTAAACGTTACATCTCGAGAACGCAAGCGCGCCATACCAGACAGAGTTAAATCATTTTTCGCGCTTCATTCGCGTCGTCATCGTCGCGGCCATGGCCTGCGGTCACGCCTCGCAAGGCAACGAAGGGTCTTCATTAGCTCAGTTGGTGTATACGGCGCGGTCGAGATCGTGGAGCGCAGACGGATTAGGATCGAGCGCTGAATGACAGCTAATCGATGCGTTGGCGTGCCCGGCATGTTCCGCTAGTAGGACAGCACTCGCCATAAATACGTGCAGCGGTGTGGGACCCACGCTGTGCGAAAATACTTGCCGATGGCTCAAATCTGCAGGGTTAAGATTGGTTGCATGCCTCAGGCTTTCTGATTATATTGTGATGTGGAAAACCAGAAAGGTACGCTGCAAAATCGAATAGGATTCGGAACAACGTTCGCTGAACATCATAGTTCCAAATCCTCATTTGTAATCACTAACAGTGTGCGCAACTCATTTTTGCTGCCCACAGACGCAATCAGGTGTACCTACAATGCAAGCGAAAATTTCCTTGTATATTCGAAAAACCTTAACAGTTTTATTGCCAAGTCAAGGTGAAAAAACACACAGAGACGTTTCGGGACCCGTACGGGTTCCTTGATCACACTAAAAGCGGGCAAGAACCGCGAGTCGTTTTTATGGCAGAATGTGACGTAGGGAACGGGTGTAGTTAGCAGGAAGATTTCCATCAGTCCTGTTGATAGTGTTGTCAGTAGTTTGAATAAATAAAGATTCTAACAAGAGTCGCGTCATCGAATTCTTTTCCTTAGCTATTATAGCAGCGTTTTCCCAATCGATGCGGTGACTGCGATTATCGGCGTGTTCGGCAAGGGCGTTCGAGACTTTTTTCTTGTTGGACACGTCCCTTTGGTGCTCTTTTAATCTTCTCGTGAATTTGCCGGTTTCACCGATGTAGCTGCAGCTGCACTCTGCGCATGGTACCTTGTATATGACACCGGGATAATTCTTGCTTTCAAGCCGATCCTTTACGTTAACAAGCTGATTTCTCAGCTTGTTGGATGGCATGTCACAAAAAAAAAAGGGGGGGGGGGGTGGAGGGAGGCCCTGCTGTTCGGCCCTATACTTCGAGCTCCGCTTGCAAGGGCTGCGACCAGAAACGATTTAAGCAGCGACAGCATGGGTCCTAGCATTTACCGGCTCATTCACACGCGTAGCAAACTCTGCGGTAGGCAGCCTTCGGACTCCCAACCGCGAAGCCCCGCCTTCTCGCTCAATCCCCGGAGGAACCACAGCGGCCCCCCGTCCCAGCGGGCGCGACCGCCAGTGCCCACGAGAGAGCGCGCGCGAAACTCATCACGTTCCTGGAGGGTCAGACGAGAATCGAATCACGTACTGTTCTTTGTCCCACGCTCGAACGCACGCTTTGCCGGCGGAAAGGTTGCGGAGCCACGACAACGCAACACGATATCCCCGCCAACGCAGCGAAAGACACACGAAGCAAGTAGGCGTTTTTAACGCCCGTTTAAAGCAACTGTTCTTTTTCCTTCCTTTAGCCTTTGCTCTTTCCCATCGCAGACATCAACGCGAGTGCTCGATCGGAACTCCGGCTCTGCTTCTTCTCCGCTCTCACCTGCCATTATTAGCAATAATTGTACGCTCTCCTTGGCAACCATTGACTGGAAACTTGCGTTAAAAAAGAATTGCTCTCTCTCTCTCTCTCACTTGGAAGCCTTTTCTTAAAACAAACGCACACTGGCACACGCGTCAACATGCTCGCGGAGAAGCACAAACCTGGCCATAATAAAAAGATGCTTAAAAAAGAAGAGGAAGAAAGAAATAAAACACCAGAATACAATCCGAATACGTCGATTAATATTATGCGGATCTCACGCACTTTCGAAATCGGTTTGGAGACAAGCTTCTGTTGTGGCTCGCAAGAGACCCGGAAAACGATCGTCATGGAAAACGCCAAGCTCAGTGTAAACGTGTGGCATTCTAGTACCACGCCCACGCGTTTGACAGCAACGAGTATGTCGCACACTTTACTCGCTAAACCGAGCGCGTCTTGCACCATGCGTTTCGCTCAGTGCAGCTCGTTTGCAACCACAAACGACACAGCGCGGTTCCCGCTGTTGTCAAAAGCCACTAAGCGAGAAACTAGAGCTTTAAGAGGAAAAACTTTCAGACCCGAGTCAAACAAAATATTCCAAATAAAGCTAGCGTTTCACGATGTCCATCCTTGATCCCGCCGAATGCGACAAAATTTTCGACAGCGTCAGTAGCCTTTAGTTCCACATGGTGAGGATATAGAACAGTTCAGGACAACATTCATTTGGGCTAGATGGTGCATACTAGAATTAGGAAGGAACAGCACCAACTAAGGCGATCAAAAGTGGGGAGAACGACACAGGACAAGCGCCAACTTCATCTATCTTTATTCACCAAAAAATTTGCAAATTTTCAGCAAACGTTCGATTGCTAAACTTTGTCTTGAGTCTGCTCTCGTGAAATCGTGTCACCATGCAATGCGTGCGAGCTTTGACAAGCAAGTTGATAGGTTGGTTACGGCGGGGTTCCCAAGCACGGTTATCACAGCAGTGGCTGAAGCGATCTTGCAAAAAATCAAAGGTGCCATGGTCAAGAAACCGCGCGCACAAGAAAAACTGGCTGCGAAGCCGGAAGTGGTTCCGTATGTACATAGGATAGCCCACAATATGAAAAAGGTGGCAAACAAACACGGCGTCCTAGTCGTGTTTTCGGCTCCTCGAAAACAAGCTCAGCTCTGCGCCCGCGTCGCGAGCCAGGGTACGAGGAGCTACTGCACCAAAAAAACATGGAAAGCAGTTTGTAAAGTGCTGCACAGGTGTGGTATATGAAATACCTTTGACCTGTGGGAAAACCTACGTGGGCCAAAAGGGCAGATGCGCGAATGACCGTGCAGCTGAACATGTGAGGTCGCTGAAAGAAGGAGGTGCACATCTTTCGCAACATTGCGCAACTTGCACTGCGTGTGACCAAGCGGCAGAACATTCGCCACAAAAAACAATGCCAGTACTGCAAGAAGTGTGACCCACGGTTCGGAGAGATAAAGATTCTTGGCAGAAGCAGGGAAACAAAGGCACGTGAGTTTTTGGAAGCATTCCATATAAAGAGGAAAAAACTGTGTTAGTGATACTTCCGTGACCCTCTTCAAAAGCGAAATGTCCTATCTAGAACGGTTTGGCGGATGACGCATGATGGTCATTGTGCGCATGTCTGTGTTTTTCGTTATATTTGCTGATTTTTCGGTGAATAAAGATAGATGAAGTTGGCGCTTGTCCTGTGTCGTTCTCCCCACTTGTGATCGTCTTAGTTGGCGCTGTTCCTTCCTTATTCAAGCATGCACCGTCTAGCCCAAATGAATGTTGTCCTGAACTATGTTTCGAAAACACAGGGCCCTTTTTTATGTGACAGCCTATCGTCGGATTTTCAACTGAATTCCATCGTTTCCATCATTGTTGCATCAACATGCCGTGCAAGACACGTTTCGTTTCGCCTTCGAAAGGGACTCGTTCCAGCGGACGTGAGTGCCCTTTTTGGTTACTTGCGACCACCCGTCGGACTGCTAAAACGCATCTGCAGGTTCTTGAAAGCAGAGTTGTGGCGACAGATTAGAAGATGTGAAGACCATGTGCGTGCGATTTGTTACAAGGTGGATACGGGATGGCAGGCGGAGAAGAAGCTTCGCGCAATTCGACGCCTTATAGGAAGTATGACTGAGTTTTGGTGAGCTCAGACACTGAACGAGTGTTTACAGTCGTCTTCTCTAAAGAAGGACAAGAAGCCCCCGGAAAGGCTGGTGACGGTCATCGGAGACGTTGATCTTCCCAACGATGTCAGGCATGTGTTGAACAAAGGTCCGAAATTTTCAGCCACGAGCCACGGATAGAAGCACATGAGTTCCTGGCGCTTAATAGACGCATAGCAGGAAATGCATTGGAAGAAAACCGTCAAAGATGCCTACGGGATGCCGTGGATACGCTTATAAGATCTACGACCAGCACTACCACGTTGCCTAGCACAGATTCTAAGGGAAAAGTCGTGTCGTATTTCAGGAAGAATAGACTCCGGCTTCTTCAAGCTGACAAGGATGGTGGGCTCGTGGTGCTCACCGAGGAAGAGTTTCAAAAAAGAGCTAGCGAAGCAATTGCGAAGAACTTCATCCCTCTGAAAGCTAGTGCGACGCGAGTGAAAGGCAAGGCGGCTGCGATGTGCAAAGAATTAGATCTGAGCAGGCTGGCCAATGACATTGGTAACAGCAAAAGCAATGCCCTTTCCGTGTTCTTTACGGCCAAGACGCACACACTGTCCGTGCCATTCAGAACAGTGGTCAGCGAAAATGGAACTTGGCAGATTGCGTTAAGCAAGTTTCTTCAAAAGCACCTTATATCCCTAAAAGATAAAGATTCTTGGCAGAAGCAGGGAAACAAAGGCACGTGAGGTTTTAGAAGCATTCCATATCAAGAAAAGAGGAAAAAACTGTGTTAGTAATACTTCCGTGACCATCTTCAAAAGCGAAATGCCCTATCTAGAACGGTTTGGCAGATGACGCATGATGGCCATTGTGCGCATATCTGTGTTTTTCCTTATATTTGCTGATTTTTCGGTGAATAAAGATAGATGAAGTGGGCGCTTGTCCTGTGTCGTTCTTCCCACTTGTGATCGTCTTAGTTGGCGCTGTTCCTTCCTAATTCAAATATAGAACAGCTTACGCACAAAATGTTGCATTTGAAGTACGAGTGGATGTATCACGAAAAGCTCGCAAAAGTTGACGTTTTCGATAACGAAACTGGCAAAAGCACAACCCTTAGCGCTCACCCGTGCGTTACCCAGAACACGCGGCCCCTCGACATGACTGCCGAATTTGTGCGGCGCGCGGCTAACCAAACCTACGGGGCGCTAAGAAACCTCGGAGGCTACGTGCCCGAACTTATTTCATATTTGTTAACCATCAGATACACGCGGCGCCTGCTCATGTGCTATATGACGTTTCTATTTAAGAAAATGAAACACTTAACAACACTGGAGCATTGCCAAGATCGCTTCGGCAGTATACGCAACTCGTAACCGATTTAGCCAAAGTGATATTTTGTTCCACTTGGACTGTAAAGGCACAGTCCTCACTCAATTCACTCAGCCGTTCGGGTCCGCCCTAATCCTAGCGGCGGACCTTAGATTTTCAGGCCTACCCGCTAGCAGAAGTATAATAAAAAAGAAAAAAAAATGCGACTGGAAAAGAAAGTAAACAGGGCACCGCACCTTCACCCGTCATTACGGTCTCAGCCTCCGCGTCATCCCGGCTCTGCCACGAGAGTGCGAGATCGCTCTCTCAGGGGCGACGCAGGCTGCTCGGGGCAGCCTCGCCGCCCGCGTGGCCTTATATAGCATGGAGTCAGCGGCTAGGACGATGCCGCGTTATAAATACCATACCACCCGGATGGGCCCCAGACGAGACCCAAATGTTGAAAGAGTAAAAAAAAATTAATAAAAAGGAAAAATTAATGCGCGAGTGGAATACACGCGCCGAATCGCTACCGAGGAAGACGGGCATTTGCCACTCGCGGTTTGAAAATAATGACGAGCGGCCGCAACATGCGCACCGCATCTGCCGCCTTGTGAGGAGAGTTAGGCGGGATGCCTGTAGAGTTATAGCACGCCGTTGGTGTTTAACGCATTCACCTATTGACGAAGGTGCTCAAAAATTATCCATATACGTTCCTGAGGGAAACATAAAAAGAAAGCGGGCAAGGATGAGTTCCCTTTTCATCTGCTTCCTTTGCAGCTTGGTGCTACTTTTGGGTGGACGGCAATTTCTTTGTCTTTCAAGTAACCTCCGACATGTTGCAGGCTACCACATAACTGTTCTACTTATCAGTGTTGCAAAGGCTCGCGCGGTATACGCCGTAGATAACCTGAGTCGGGTATCTAAATAGAGTGGAGAAAGAGAGAAAAAAAGAGGAAATGCAGGGAGGTTAACCAGGCGAGCGTCCAGTTTGCTGCCCTGCAAATCGGACTGCAGCACGAAAAAGTGAATGACGGCATTATTTGGGAGGATGGCGATGCTCGCCCCATCCACTTATGCCAAGATTCGGACGTCTTCAGCGGTTTGGCCACGTACTGAAAAGATGCGATAACCACGTCGACGCTATAGAGGAAAGAGGTTAAAGAGGGGCGGTAGAGAAAAGAGAAGGCTAGTTAAAAGCAATACGGCCGAAAACCACACAGCCTTACTTCGGAGTGAGTGGGCTAAGGATTTAGATAGGGCAAAACAATTCTGGAGAGATGACAAAAGCGGTGCACCCATGTGACCACAGCACATAAAAGATTTTCGAAGACTCCTCTTCACCTGAAGAGGAGTATATATATATATATATATATTTAGCATAGCACCAAGTTTAAGCAACCGTTAGCTTCGTCTAAGCAGATTTTTTACCACACGTGGGCAGAGGGATGTTATGTGCGCCTAAGACCGTGAGATGAGTAAACTAACTCTGCAATGTTTCTAAAAAAAGCAAAAGTAAGGCATTCTCTTTCCTATCCCCACAAAAAAGAAAGAAAGAGGCTAGTTGCACTCGAAGAGGAACGCAGCTCTGCATCCATAGCAGGGCCACTCCGCGAGAGGCATTGGCGCGACACGTGGCTTAAACGGCGCGTCGATGCGGTTTCGGGTGCAGCTCGGTCGAGAAGGGGACCGAAAAATAACGTCGACCCCCGCACGAAAACACGAGGACGCGTCCCGCGCGAGAAACCGGAAACTGCGGCAGGACTCGGCGGTAGCGCAGACTCATCAACGCCGGCGTATATTTAGAAAGCGCTAGAAGTAGTAAATGAACGCACGTCGAGAAAAACAACAAATAAGAGAGAGAGAGAGAGAGAGAGAGAGAGGGAGGGAAGAGGGAGGGAGGGAGGGAGGGAGGGAGGGAGGGAGGGGGAGGGCGGTTAACTAGAGGTTATCTCCGGTTGGCTACCCTGTACCAGGGCAAGGGCCAAGGGAATACGAAAGTCGAAAGTGAATGCTACATCATTATACTATATAAAGAAGAAATTTACGACAGAACTACTTCAAGAATGAGCAAATGATCGTGGAATTGATAGGACAAAGCCTTCAAGATAAAACAAACAATAATAATTAACAAAGGCGAGGAAGGAACCAATAGCGCCGAGCAATAGAGTGTCATAATTCACAAATTAAGTTAGAACGCACGGAAGACATATATAAGAGCGCTATGGTCGTGAATGCAGCCCTATCCTTTGACTATATTTCTATGATCGCGCAACGAAATTATTACCAATGCTCAAAAAACGGCGCACCAAAACTAAGATTGTCTGCGCTAATAATAGAGAAGGAATTCATAGCGGAAATGAAGACGGCACGCCTCAAACATTTTACGTCAAAGAGAGATGCAATAAGTTAAGAGAGATCAAATAGAGAATAATAAGCTGAAACGACGAATGACAGCTCTGTAGTCGTCAATGGCTGCGACGAAAAGAAGATCTGAGAGCCCCCTTCATTTTAAGCCATGCTGAGGGAGCAAATAGACGCAGACCGAACGTCTATCTGAGGAAATAGACAGACCTTGTGCACGTGTACACAGTTTCAAATCACTGTGCCACTCTGGCTCTGTGCTCTTCGGTCACCGCACAGTTAACCTAGTCGTTTGCAATGTACTGAACACCTCTGTACCATTTTTACAGCACAAAGACATGAACCGGGTCATGCAAGGCCCGTATATCATCGGTCTCTCTATTCTGCAAAATTTTCCCCCGCACTGACATCTCCCCCCCCCCCCCCCCGTTGCGATATAACTTAAAATTCTGGGGCGTTACACACGAAAACCCCGATCTGGACCACGATTACGTAGCAATGCCTGTTCTGATGCTATTCTGTCTAACGCATTTCGCGCTTTGTCAGTGGCCAGAGCGACGATCCACCCGCGTTATCAATTATCAATAGGATCAGCCGGCCGTGAACGGCGGACGATATAAGAGCGGCATAAAATCGAGCGGAAGACATCGCTACAGCAGAGAGGAGAATAAAGAGAAAGGCAGGGAGGTTAACCAGATCGCAATATCTGCTTTGCGACCCTGTGCTGGGGGAGGGGACAAATGGAGGATAAAAGAAAAGAAGAGAAGGAGTGACTAAAAGACCACCAGGGAGGCCGCAACTCATGCGCGAAATCAACAACGCGCTGAATTGTGTAGTCGTTCGCCAAGACAGTCGTCCAAAGGAAGAGCACGATCTTCTGAGCTGGCATTCGGCAAAACCACTTTTGGATTTTCAGTGGGCCCGACATGGCGGTAGCTCATGGAGCATTCCTCTATTTAAGGGATGCCAGCATTGTAACAAGTGTATCCGGCACATATATCGCACTCTGAGCAGACGTAGCTGGTTATTTAAGAGCAGCGATGCAAAATCGCGGCCCTGATTGTGAGGCACGCCGTAGCGGGAACTCGGGACAAATTTTGACCATCTTTAAGGTGTTCTCTAAAGTGCACCTACCTTTAATAAGTGCACGAAGGTTCTTGAAAGACATCCCCATAGAAATGAGGCCGCCGCAGCCGGAATCGAACCTGCGACCTCGAGCTCAGCCGCGCAACGCCATAGCCACTGAGCTACCGCGGCAGGTATTCGTGTGATTGTCCACTTTGTGTACTCACTGGCAAGATACTTGAAAAATATGAATGAAAAAGTTAAACACATCAACTAAAACAGGGCTGAGAAGCGATGGTTACTTTTTGCGACTTCACGACAAACGTAAGCAGAACAAGATTTCGCAAAACTAGTCACTTGCGATATGAAGAGTGTTATGATTTTCCGCCGCATTTAAGCATACTTCTACAGAGGTTTCAAAGAAAATCCCAACACTTCGCTGATGAAAGAATTTAGCATAATAGCACCTTGTTTAGTAGGGATGTCGTAAGGACTACTCAGTGACTTCGACTACTTTCGTACACTAAGTTACACGCGAATTCAACATAAAGAAGATCATGCGTTCCGGTACATGCGCCCAGCGGAACAACGGTAGTGCTTTCACAATGAATGTATTTGAATATCGGTCGGCTAAAGACGAAAACGGAAGTGACAAAAACAAACAAAACAAAAATTCGCGTACATTAATTGAATATCCCACCAAACAACACATTACGCAAATTCCTTACTTTTCCAAATATATGAGGTTATAATAATAAAATAAATTAATGAAGCAGGACATGACATTAGCCTCGATCACTGTTCACTGGAGCTTTGCCGCGCCAAACAACAGGTAAGCCTGAAACTGTAGACGAGCTTCGGCAGCAGAAGTATAGGCTCATATTTTTTTTCATGGTTTAATCAACAACTATAGACACATGCCGCTTGCGGTCCCCTTCTTGCGCTATGCTATTCCCTGTGCTATAGTAATACGATGCAATATTACAGAGTCCAGAGAAAGCGCTCGGCACGCCCCAAGATATATAAAAATATTGAAGAAACATAAGCTTGATTCGCTCGAGGTGTGCGTCAGCCGCTGGCCGTCCCCATGTGGCTGCCGCTAATACTCACTTACTTACGAATGGAAAGCGAATACCAACGCACTTTGAATTTGCATTTCTAATCGCTCCACATAATCCTCGAAAACGTCTTTCCCTGATGTCGTCATGCACCATGTAACCGGTGTGCTAGGATACTCTAAAATGTGCGTCTTCCTATCTTGCACCGAATTCGACCCTACACAGGAAAACTTCATATATAGGAGTAGCCCACAAGTGCGCTAGTAGGAAATCACGACAGCCAAGGGGAATATTCAATATCATTGGCCTGAGCACGATTTCATTTCGAGAAAGAGAGGTAAAAAAACCGACCCTCTGGCATTCCTGCAATACCAAATGAATGCATAACTGTGATGCACTGAGAATCTCGAGGAAGCAATGGGAATGCAACCTGCTCCATTACCTATGTCGCTGCCGCCGGAGGTCTAAGAAGTCATGCTCCCTCATTGGCCGACCGCACGTTCAGATTTACCAACGCTGCACGGATATGACGACAGAGGGTCTACACCGTCAACGACTTCGACGCTCGCCCGCGCTTCTTCGGCGCTGCCCCATTCAGACGGCGGAGCATGTCGACGGGTTCTTTCTGTTCAATTGACGCGTTCGCCAGGGAACCCGCTCGGAGGTGTCGGGCGGCGTCCTAAGGAGCACTTGGCATTCAAAGGCGGCGGTATGCAAATTGCTCGGCCGGCGCTACGCATTCGTACACACAGGCAGAGGGAACAGAACCTAACGCGCGCTTCAATGCTGGCGGCGCAAGCGGTGTAGGATCCCCACGTTTTACCTCCGCCCTTCCCGTTTACCCTGGCGGATGCTACGGGTCTGCTCGTGAAGACGAAGCGGCGAATTTGGGACAAGCATACTAACGATGACGGGGAAAGAGTGAGTGAGCGGGAAAGCGAACGAGAGCGGGTTGCGGCATGGCTTCGCAACGCCTTGTCCAAATTAAGGCTAGTGTGAATGCCTTCAACAACGTCTGTTCCGAAGGAAAAAAGTGAGAAGAGAAAGGGCGTCGACGATACGAAGGGAGTATACCGAACGAGATAAAATGCGATACGCAGGAAAAGAAAACTACGCAGATGAAGCTGTCAGACGTCAAAAGATGCCAGCGCTTCACGTGCCACGGCTTCCACAGCAACACACGCTTTCTTGAGGGCAGCAATATTGGTACTTGGACACCAGGGTGCGCGGCCAGCTTTCCAAGCTGCCTTGGAACAACTGTGGGGATGGTAACTCCAATCGTAAAGTACTAATCGTTCTTGAAAGTTCACGTATTGTATTATGCGAGATAGGCAACAACAGCTGGAAAATGTTTCTCACTGTTTACGCGAAAATGGATTATGTTGTGCGGATTCACGAAAATTCCAAAAATGAACGTTCTGAAAGCGTAGCGCTAAGCGTAACGTGGCGCATTGGACGGCTCATCGTATGGGCGCCACGTGTTCCGCAGCGAGGACACGCCCGGTCGCGGGACCACCGGACCTGAGCTGCTAGTATCACTGGTGCTAAGCCGCTGCTACGCCCGCAGCATCTCGCGAACAAGCAGACGACCCGAGAAGAGACGCACGTTCGCTGGCGCGACCCAACTTTCTTTGGCAGAGACGCTGCGGGGCGGCGCCAATTAGCGGTGCAGTAAAAGCACTCATCTGGGGCTCCTGAGCTAACTGCCGTACCTGGTGGAGCTACGTAAGGAGAAAAGCCTGGCGGTTAATACAGCGATCGCCGTCTGCTCATCACAAGCCGCCAGTGCTGTCGGCTACGAGACGGCACAACACGAAACAATGAGCCATTAGGCCCTGAGGTGCACCTGCGTCTTCAGAAACGAAAGCGAACCCCGACCTGCACGGAAGGAAACACAAAGCGATGCAGGCAAAACAAGCCATTTGCGCTCCGGCGTAATTAGCTTTGTTCTAGATAGGCGTTCGCCAATTGCGGCCGCCGTGCTGACGAGAGCGGTCGCCCCGCAGCGGCCAGCAACGCCTAATTTGGCGAGTTCTATGGCTCGCGAGACAGAAATACAGAAAAAGAAACTGGAAGACGCGAAAAAGGCCGTCGAAATGAAAGCGCTTTCTCTCTAATTCACGGCAGGTGCGCGCCAAGACGCGCCAATTACGGCTACATCTCGCCGCTCCAACCAACTTTCACGAGAACTCCGCCGCGCTGGCCTCCGCACGAAGACTACCGGCAAAAATTCCGCACTCGTCCATTAGGGCCTCTTTTGAATAGAAGTTTCACCGAGTAACGTGGCTCAATGGCGCCAGAGTTTTCCCGTAGCGTAGCTCAGTGCCACGAATTCGGTGCATGCACCCCTATCGGTGCCGAGCGGCAGTGCATGCTTTAGGGCTGGCGAGCTAGCGCGACAGTTGGTGAATCGCCGAGGAGCGGGTGAGCGTGCATGAAAGTGACAATGAGAGTGAATGAGGGTAAGCGAGCAACAACAACAATGGCTTCTGCTCGACATTCCATGCAGCTGTCAAAGTTGCTCTCGGCAGAATCTGACGCCCCGCCGTATATGTTCCATGACGATAAGCCCTGCTTGGTATGAAGTCAGCTGCACAACGCGCTCCACGTGTAACGCGTACGAAGTATTCTGCCGGGCTCCTTAACTTGCGGTTTAGATTTGTTGTTTTCCCACAGAGACTAGTTTCATCTGCTCTATTCACGGCGATGACTGCACTGGCATTCCAATACATTATGATAGCTTGTGGGCTTGTTGTTGAAGTGCGACCAGGCATATCTGCATGCTAAACTGCATCCTTAGTCTACACCCGACGACAGCAGTGTCTCCCGCTCCGAAATATCACCTACACCGTCCTCCGAGAAACAGAAATTTATTCCAAACGCGATTCTATCGTAATTCGCGTCAATTTAGCGTTGCCTACTAATTGAAGCGGTACCAATGTGCAAGCGCAGTGGCGATCTCGAAAGACAGGAACGAAGCTATTAAACGCAATGCAGTGTGTCACCTCGCATAATTGTAGCGACTTGAAAATAATTCGCAGTCTTCGCTCAACCCATTTTCTAAGACTCGCCCAGTAATGACGATAAAATCGAACTCAAATGAAACAAGCATCATCTTAGCCGTAAAAAAAAAGAAACAAATACTTACATATTATTACTCTGTAACGCTGCACCCAACACGCCTTGCATAATCCACCTTGTAGCGAAAAACCGGTGGTCTGTTCCTGCAGCGCAGTCGATAATTGGGCACGCGTACGCCATTAACTCGTACTGCTAAGCGGTATTTGGAGAAAATGCGTAAAATTAGGGACTAAGCGGACGAACCGCATTCGAACGTTTTTTACACATACAGAGCTCCGCTGAGTCTTGCTTTGTGGAGCGCGCACGAGAAGTGCCTTTGGAAACGCAAAAAGTTGCAGGCGGCTCGAGGAACGAAAACGTTGAAGGCTGAAGGAGATGTACAAGGCTGTCGATTGTTTTTTGGGGACGACGCTAGATGTGCTAAGCAATGAGATTCAAGGTTTGTTTCGCCCACATTCATAAGATGTAGCATACGCTGCATTTTCTTAGGCGTTGAATTTTCTCATTCATTACGAAATGAAATTGTGTGTCAGAAAAAAAAGCCATTCTAACCTATCCTTGTGGTATCCGCGTTATCACAAAGAACGCAGCCCTTTTCCTGCAACTCATCGTGATAAAGCGTCCCGGCATCGCCAAGCATTTGCTGTATTTCAAAGTCGGAGTGTGCGCGAGCTTCTAGACAGATTTCTCGCGTAGTATCGAAGCCATACGAAGGACTTCGTGATTCGAGAACCTATTGAATATACTTTCCGCACACACGGACAAGACAACATTGATTACCTTTGTGTGCTCACGTTGAGCCGTAGGAATATATCATGGTTAGGAATGAAGCAGGTCTCTGAATATAGTCAAACCAAAATCACAATAATGAATACGAACAGGAATGATAGTGAGGGAGACTAGCAACTATAGATTTTGCGACACTTGAGTAGAATAGAAAAAATTCTAGAAAAAGATAAAACAAAAATGAATGCGACAAGAAAACTAAAATATTTCCGCGAGCTAAGGGTAGACCTCGAATCCTGCAGCAATGTGGGCGTCGACAGTGTTCTGAACACGTGATGAACTTTAAATATTTACATAGAATGACGGCAAAACCGAAAGGGCTGCGAAAATCAACAGCAGTCAGCGTGTCCTCGCGGCCCCGTTTGCTTTCGCGCATCACATCTTTAGTCTGTCGGCCCCAATCATTTTTTCATTGTAGTCTACACAAGTACCCAGGAGCTGAATGTAACCAAACGCATATTACTTGAAAATATGAACAATGAACCGTGCGTCCATGAAATGCGAAAGATGCCTTCACTCAAGAAAATCACTTCAGTCGACTGAGAGCCCGTATCCTCGTGGAGGTAAAAGGAAATTCCATTGTGCCAGTTGAGCAAGCGCACGCGACCGCTATTCTCAATCAGAGGGAATCAAAGGAACGGTTGGCTGGCGCTTCGGCATTGCGCCTGCCCTCGATCGTACTCATGACTTCTATCACGTAGCGGAAGGTGGGCCGGGGCCCCGCAAAAGCACAATTTAGGTTCATATGGTGCAGGGGACTAGACATAAATAGCGAAAGCAGGCAGTCTTGCAACAGCATCGGAGTGACTGCTCGCTGAAGCCTGTCAAAACTAGATATAGCCACGGCCGCGTAAGCGAAGAAACACGACATTTATCAGATATATTGAGCCCGTAGTTGCACGGGTAGCACCCTACGGAATCTGCGGCACGCTCACAAACCACGATTCTCTTCGGGGCCAGCCGAGCTCGGTCATGACAGTGCACTATCACCATTCTTATGAAAGCGGACGCAGGAGCGCGTGGCAAACAGCGTCGTCATCGGCATGTCGCGCGGCCAAATGGAAGAACAAAAGAGCCGAGCCGTTCCTTTCACAGCTTGTACTGCTTCGTGCACGTATCCTCCTTTCTGCGTTGATGATGCAGGCGAGCGGATAAGAAGTAATTCTACCTGTCACACTCACCGTTTACTCGGATCGGTTCGAAAGCTTCGATAGATACAGTACGTCCGTATCGAAAACGAACGAAAAAGCGTGATGGCGGGTGCGCAACGAGAACGATTTAGGGTTCGAGACGGGGCTGCAAGGAGAAGGCGGCACTGAGCCCTCCTCTGCTTTTGCTTCGCCATCTCGTCGCAAGGCGAAAGGCTATTCGCCACGCGCTCCCGTGTTCCCTTTTCACGAGGGTAGTACGTCAGCGAGAACAAGACGATGCGTCCGATGTATCTCCTACGGATCAAATCACCTGCATGCACTTCACCAGGGCGCCACTGGAGGGTCTATGAAACCGTTAGTTTTGAAGAAACGAATAATAATAATAATAATAATAATAATAATAATAATAATAATAATAATAATAATAATAATAATAATAATAATAATAATAAAGTTAGGGATGATATTCTACGGTGTAAAGCAGCACCTTGCTTACAAAAAATGCCGCAGCAGATGGCCAGTGGATTAACATTCACCAACAACGGTCCTTCAACAGACACACAAATGTCATTAAACACGGATGTTCCCGCGTTCCAACTCTCGAAACGCATCCCCGAGGGCATACAACTGTTGGAAAGCACAGAAAGAAAGAAAAGGGAAGAAGCGGTATAGCTCTTCTAAGATGTAACGTCTTAACTCAAGTTTTCTCCTCTGGCTTCTTCACGTGAGTAAAACAGGGTGCTTGTCGGGGCGTAAATACGTGGCAAAACAAAAAGTTGTATTCCGAGTACAATTTTTTGGCCAGTAATGTGCGCCTGACAAGATGACGTCAGCTGTACATCACATCCACGTGAGCGGCACGTTTATCCAACCAAACCGGAGAAGGCTATGCAAATTCGGCGTTGCCACAAGACGATTGCAGAGAGTTAGTTGTCAAATATCGCTTTTCGCAGTAATATATAAACGAAACAATTCGACTTAGTGAAAATACTTACGCAGAATACAGTAGGTATCATACAGTTCATACATCTTTCGATAAAGATATAGAAAATCGATGACACAATCGATAATTACTCTCGTGAAAAAGAAGCCTCTTAGCGGAAGAAAACCTACACTGGGTGTGATAAACTAACACGACTTTAGCACCAGACGGATGCAGTCCCTTTAAACAAAATCTAAAGAGGTTCTAAAAAGCCACTGTAAAAGACGCAAGCACAAGGATAAAACCCACGTCCCTGTTCTGCACACGTTTTTTTTTTTTTTGCACATTTTTCGAATGATAAATTCTTACGAACTCGCTGAGCTTTCTGTCGTTGTATGATCTAAATAGGCTCAAGGGCCACACTTTAAGAATATCTATAGATGTAATTATGTTTATTCTCTACATACCGTTCGAAATCAGAAGAAAAATAGAAATATCCACGCTCTGAAAGGTTAGACGTAGAAGACGTGAACACAAGCGATCATTTTCCCCCATCATTGGTTCGCGTCTCGTACGCCTAGTCTTCCAAACTATGAATCCTTGCAAACTCGATGAGGATACTGCAGTTCTAAAGCAAATATCCGCTGTCTCCAAGAGAGAAAGAAAATGATAAATGAAAGGTAGGGAGGTTAACCAGGACTGAGCCCGGTTTGCTACCCTACACTGGGGAAAGGGAAAGGGGCACGGAAAGATTAAAAGAAGAGAAAGTCCACTGACGATATCAGTCGGTCACTCAGTCCGGATCACAGACGCTGACTCAATCCGGTCGCTTTCAAATATCGCAGCAGCGCTTTTGTGGCCTTTTGTAGCTGCGATATGCGAGGCCATGGTCCCAAGACGCTGTCTCCAATGTTCCACTTTAAATATACGCATGACACATTTCATTGATTCGGTCCACAAAACTAAGCGCACCAGACAACACAGAACGACGGTTACGAAAAATCACAATCAGGCAGCGTCGTGAACCAGTATGCTCGATCGAAGCTGTTTCAATAAAATACTGGAGTCCCGCCATGACCTTCAATCGCATCTTGGCCTACCACTCTCGCCCTTGTTTTTGCCTGTCAAAAACAAGGTCAACAGAAAGAAAAACTGAAAGCTTTCTACGCAACAATGAACATTTGTAAAGCGTAGGATGAGAGTGAAACACAAATAAACGTATAAAAATAACTTATACAATAAAAAAAAAATACCGAGCACAAGGAGCCGCCTACTGAACACAACAGAATTGTTACGAATACGGTATTTCGCATGCAGCCCACCTTGGGGCACTCACCACCTGTCTTCGTATACACGTAAGCATAAGCATACAGAGCACGCATAAAACAAAAACAAAAAGCTTTCCAAACCGAGAAATGGACAGCACATAAACGCGAAAATAATCATTCTTGGTGCTTGGGGCTTGCTGACACCCTCCTGTGCTTCGTTTCATGCGTGAAAGAAAACAGATCAATAACGGGATTGCGCGCCGAAAGCGCAGAAAAAGTTACGCACGTCCCGAAACAAGCCCCCGAGTTTGCAACGCGTAAAATTTGTATCGCTTTCCGAGAGAGGTGAACGCGCGATCATTAGGCCGTTGCCCGCTCATCCGCCGCCTGTCATTATATCATCGAATAGATGAAAAAAGAAAGCCACGGACGCGGCATGGACTGTGGATGTTTCTGCATTTTACTTGAACGAGAGACTACGAAACAAAGGTAGGCTGAAGCGATTACGAGGGCATAACGTTGGCACCGCCGGAAAAATACCTGTCGCTTCAATTAATTAAATGGACGACGCCATGCGCACTACGGACAGTGCGCCCCCTGCTGGAACTGGCTGGGTGCACGATGCACAGGCGGCGCATGGCAATGCTGCCACATCGCGCGTAAGGCTGGCCACTTCAGCAGTACGGTATAGTTTGCCAATCGAAGCGCACACTCGCCGGAATTCCGAGTCTGGTTCAGACCTTTACAATTGGCGCACTCAATACGGGAGCTTCAGCAACATTTCGTTCCAACCGAATTATCCCCAACTTGTTTTTAACCTAACCTAAGCTAGCCTAACGTCACCTGACCCAACCTTAATCTCCATACTAACACGCGCTTAAAAAAAAAAAGGTAATAAGTTTCACCAGTGCAAGAATAACCACTTCATAAATGGGCATGCATCGCCGTATACCCAGCCAGTCCCGGCAGGGGCGCACTCCGTAGTGCGCGCAGCATCGTTCCAGTTAAATAGCGGGGTTGAGCCTTTCGAGACGGCATAGTGGGTAACGAGGGGCGCAGTACAGTAGGATACTCCGGATTAATTTTGACCGCCTGGGTTTCTTTAACGTGCACATAAATCTAAATGCACGAGGGTTTTGGCATTTCGCCCCCATCGAAATCTGGCCGGCGTAGCTCGGAATCGAACCCGCGACATCGTGTTCGGCAGCAAAACTGCTGATATATAATATATGTAAACGGTGCTAAGTGCGCTGATAACATTTATTACAAATAAATGAATCTGAGCTGAGTACGTAAGAGGGCATCAATATGTTTATCCCCCCCCCCCCCCCACAGACACACAAAGACACCATAAAATGAACTCGGAATCGCGACAAGATCATCCGCATAGCGCCAAGGCTTAAGACAAATTGTTGCAGAAAGGTGATTATCCTTAATTAACAATGGAAATGATTACCCAAGACAACAGAAGAAAAATCTTTATAAACTAGTTATCTTTGCTGAAACATGCCGATCAGGAGCCCAAAGCCTCTAAATACAAATTACCACGACTACGACAGAAGGCGATGACCTTTACCAAGCGTAACGGGCCGAATAGTTCTCACCTGAGCGTTTTCCCGGAGCAGCAGGAAACGTTGGCGAACCGCCTAAAGGCGGAGAGTCAGTGAGACAGCTCCAAGCTATTTCAAGATGCCACGTCCAAAAGAAGCATCAGCGACGTCCGCAATCCATTAGTTCCGACGCAAGATGCCAAAGAGATAGTCAACCTTTTTCTTCTTCTCTCGCCGTTGTCGCGATGTGCCTCCGTGCACCGACTAAAAATCCTCCTTATTCGCACGACACTGTAGCCCGGTTTACACGAAGCATCAATACGAAGACAAATCAATGCACGGCTCACGTGACGAAACCACGGCAAGAAGCACAGGGCGAAGCAGTTCGAACATCACACGCAATCACTCAGTTTACAGGACTCTTTTTCAACGCGATCCCGTTAGGGCAGGCGTAATGTTCAGAGGTCGGAGAGAAAACGAGATGTCTCAAGCCAGAAGCATCTGACTTGAAACCAGACCGAACTGAACGATGCGGTTCTGCGCTAGTACTGACGATTACTCACGCGCGGTGCCAGAAACACAGTCGCCGCAGGTTTTGAACAAAGCAACACTCAAAAAATAAGGACGTCAGATACGTGCTTACAAAACATTCAGTCGGCCATTTCTGCTGAAACAGAAGTGCACTTTTCACAAAAGGGAGAGCACATAATCGTTCTTAATGTTATGAGAAGCGCACGTGATTTCTAACGATAACTCTGTACGTGAATGCACTGAAACTGCGCGTCAGCGGTTGCTTTATTATAGCCGGCGACTAAGAATAACGTTGTCCTGCGCAATTCAAATATTTTAACCAAAATAAAATAAATAATCACGGCAAGCACACTCTTTTCAAAGTTCTCCAGACTGAACAGCTACAATTAAAGCTCAAGAAGCGCCCACAAACCAGAACAAAAGCTCAATGAGGCCAATGCGCCTGTCCCCACAAAACTTAATCTCATAGCTTACCTAAAATTGTGAAAACTCGTATAACCCTCAAAGCAAGCTGTCCGGAGAACATCTTTCACTCCAAGCAAGTATGGAGTTAAATAAAATACAATAACCGGATTACCGTTCAGCACACAGTCCTTTCCTCGACGAAGGCGCAACCCTACAGCCAACTAACAAGGGGCTTGGCTATGCGGCGCTCGCGATCTCTGGGAGAGGCACGCCGCGCAGAATCCGCAAAAGGCGTTAATCTATGCCGCGACACAACTCCACGCACGCTTCGAAACAACGCTTCGCGCAGCAACTGTCGCGTAGGAATGAAAACAAGCGCAAATCGGCGAGAAGAACAAAGCTCAGATCCGGCGCCGACGATTTCTTCCCCGCAACGCTCCTTCACTTATGCGCTGCGCGACGCTTCCCAACAATGCACCAGAGGAGCGTGGGCGCAGATAGGCAGACTCGAAACGAACCGGTGCACAAGCCGTTTCCAAACAAGAAACGCGAACGTGGAGCAGTTGGCTTCAGGAAATGCGTCGCAATCGCTGAAGGCCGTGGCGCCACGAGGGATTTGGAAGCGCGGTTAACATTCGCGCCTGCTACCTACCCCATACATATACACACGCGGGTTAATTGTTAGCTCTGCGATCGAAGGGCGAATGAAATCAAACATGCAAAAGGGAATCGCGGAAAGTTCTTTCGACACAATTGCAAGCTCAAACTATGAAATCAAATTTATAAAGAAATTGCTGTTTCAGCGTTACGTAGAGCAAGCTAGAAAATTTATATTATATATATATATATATATATATATATATATATATATATATATATATATATATAGGCCGCTTCGGAATGAAACTTCACATCAATGGGAAGAATGACTAGGTTTTCAAAGAAGAAGAAGAAGAAGCGTGCCGGTAAAGCACAAGTACTCTAAATGTAATATTGCGCTCACTGTAGGAAAGGAAAGGCATTGCGAGTGGCGCAACTCGTCGCGTGCGAGAGAGCAGACTTGTCAAAGAGGTGGCTTTAGAAAAAACACCGCACCAAAGTCAGACTGAGTTTAGAAGTAGATCAATGTTTCTGACACATGATCCATAATATGTGATCCACAATATGTAGTCTCGGAGATCGTACACCCACCACCAATTAGGACTTGTAGTTAACAAGACAGTCTAGACACCGAAATTTCCCATTCCTTTCATAGGACAATTTACGGCTTAGTCGGCAGTGAGCGCGGAACAAAAATGAACGGTATGAGAAATATATAACACTCAGTCTGTCTCGACTGCACACACTCTCACCTTCTGACTTTTACCCCATGGGAGTCGGTTCGCAGATCTAACGGATCCAGCTTTCACGTTTCACATCCAAAGAAGAAAAGTCCAACGCACAAGTCACTCAACGCAACAGCGTTGCCCGTTGCCGCCGGCACACCAACAATTCCAGCTTCCGCGAGTCCAGTAACCGCTCTACTCCAGACTTCTACAAGACTACGGCATCAATAACGTAATCTTCGGCCTACTTCAGACAACACACGTACGCTCATCCATCTCAATTAAGGGGAGAGTTTGCGTCCCAGTGTCGCTGAAAGTGGAGGGATAACGAGCGTCATTCCATTAGGAAGTCGCGCCCACCGTGAGTTACCGAACGAAACACTAACCCACGATCATCCTGCTTGGGACATCACACATCAACAGGATGAGAGGCGCACACACAATATGCACACACACACTTTTCAGCGGCGACAGCGAAGCGTTTTTCACCCGAACGAGCGACGGCCTTCATGGCCTGCAAACGTGAGAGCGGCGAGATTTGCAGCGCTGTATTGGGAGACGAGGCCTTGCCTCCGGCGCGCAAGCAGACGACGCTTGCAGAAGAAGGGAACCTCGCATCCGCGCTGACGACGACAGCGCGTCGACGCTGGGGCCGGAAACCGGAAGTCCGGCTGGCGGCCACTCCGCTCCCTGGCGGTGCCTACGGCAAACGTTTCGCCGCCAACGGCAGATCGCGAACCGGTGCGCGAAAAGGCGGCGAACGAGCAATACGTTGGACGAGACTCGACGACAAAATCGCTTCGCAGTAACTCCGGCAATAATAATAATAATAATAATAATAATAATAATAATAATAATAATAATAATAATAATAATAATAATAATAATGACTAGCGAGATTCAAGGGAAGAACACAGCTCTGCCTCACGATCGAAACTTTCCGAATTCAAGCTACAAAGCTGTCGCGTTGGGGAACACGTCACACGACGAGAGCAAACCTTTTATTGTGTTTGCAAGCGGCTGACTGTCTATGTGGGGTCTTTCACATAGTGAGGCATCTCGAGAACACATGCAAATGTTACTTCTTTTTACTGCTTTCATATACAGTGTTCAAGCCGGAATCATTTGGTGCAGGACTGGGCTAATTGGAGATCGCCTTCGTCCTGGCAGTGGACATAAAAAAGATGATGATGATGATGATGATGATGATGATGATGATGATGATGATGATGATGACAACGACGACGACGACGACGGTGACGTGGGCTCCTCCAGAAACGCCGGCACAATAAACTGCTTTTCAATCAACAGCTTTCTCTCTCTCGCTCTCTCTCTTCCAACTGTCATCAGTAATATTTTGGTAGCATTTCTCGCAGCAGCGAGTGAATTTTCGTGCTTTATCACGCAACTTTTATTCAGTACACGCCGCAAGACCGAGAGCGTATGAGGGAATTAAATGAAACGTTTCTTTGTACTCAGGCAGAAAATTCCTTCGTCGTCACAGCATGTCAAGTTTGCGGCAAACGACTGTGAGCGCCAGTCCGTGTCCGAGCAAACAAGAGTGACTGCGAATAGTTGAAGACTTTCCCAATAACAAAGAAGGCCATGGCAGAAATTTCCCGAGAAATAAATTAAACAAGAAACTTGTTAACACGAGGAAATTACACGACGATGCCAAACAGAGGTAAAAGTAACACAGACATGAGCAGAAGACATGCACACGCGTTTTCTCACGTCTCTTCATTCCGGTGGAATTTTTTGGGTGCTCCGCGATTGTGCATTCATACCAACGTATGGAACGCAATGTTGTTTTAGATTATGCGTGGATATGAGACAATTTCACAGGCGCTAATCAACCCTAAGCGCAACATCTCAGCAATATATACGCAATCGACGTCTGCAATTATGGAAAGATAAGCATTAACGAAGAAACTTTCATAATAAGGCTTCGATTACAAAACTTCCGACAGCGAGAAAGCACGTCTGCTCTTTCGAAAACGGCTGTCCTTATTTTGTGTTTATTTTTAGCATATTTATTGGCGTAATATACGGCAGAATGCAGGTTCGCTTGCGCATTCTTTGTTCAGTGAATATTTTGTAATCATTATTCCACAAGTTCTAAACAAGTACGTTACGAACCCACGAGAGTTTTCCTTTCCTTCAGGTACCCCCGTCAGCTTCTGAAGCCATGAGCATCTCCGCGTACGTGGAGAAACTAGCAGTCCACATTATCCCTTTCGTAAAAATCACGAACAGTGCATAAAGGCATATCTAGATGGGGATCTAAGACCACGCTCTAAGTTGGCATCTAATGAATACGTTGTTGCACCAAAAGGAAAATAAAGACTTAGGAGGGCAAGTAAGAAACAATCGGTCGAGCGCCGAAGCTATTGTTCGGCGTTCGACTTATCGTTTCTTACTCGCCCTCCTAAGTCTTTATTTTTCTTTTGGCGCAACAATGTATTCATTAGATCTCAACCAACTCGCCCAGAAACAAGTTCTGCTCACTTAAGTTGGCATGTTGACGCTACACCCTCTATTTTCAATTAAAATTGCGTAATTCGAAACGCACTTTCCGCTGTCTGTGAGGAATTAACTGTATAGATCAAAATAGTGCCAATTCTCTCGATACCTGTCGGAAATACCATGGCTAAACTACTTTAATACAGTTCGACCTAGATCTGATTTCATGCCCCGGATGAATGTAGTCATATGTAAAAATAAAATTCCCATAACTCATCTACGATGACTATGCAAGCATGCGAATATATTCTTTTGAAAACTTGGGTCGTCCTCTGTTTCTCCTTGCTTGGTACGAAATCTAAAGTCCCAATTTAGCTTAATCTGGGCTCTTGATAGCACTTGTGCGCTGAAATTTCAGCTCCAAAGCTTTCTCGGTGTTTCGCGAAAACGGTTAGATAGCCAGAAAGAAAACTGTGCTAACAATTCCAAGAATTATGTTCACAATAGTAACTTACGAGTTAACTTTGAAAACGACTGAACATAATATGCAGCTTATTAGACAATTAGTAAAGGCAAGGCGCAGAAGACCAGGACTCAAGAAGAACACAAACGACAGGACCGGCGCCGGTCCTGTCGTTTGTGTTCTTCTTGAGTCCTGGTCTTCTGCGCCGTACTTTTACTAATTTAAGCATGAACCAACTAGCCCAAGCAAGTGTTTTACTTATTAGACAAGGCGTCCCACGAGGATGTAAGTGCCGCCATCGTACCTTTCCGCCCCCCCCCCCCCCCCTTTTTTTTTTCTCCACTACTCAGTAGAACTCATTCTTAGAAACTGCGGCTAAGTTTTTTTTTGCACAATAGTTGGCACTATCAACGATCAGATGCAGTTGGCATACAAAATGACATTGGAACCTTAACCCCGTTGCACATACCGCTCCAGGACTCCTCGACTGTAAGAAGTGACAAATGTTCTTCAAAGCATAACGAACAATGGTTACTGAATGAGGACGACGGGAACATAATCGCACAGCAACTCACCCGTTTTAACGCAATGCAATATATGCAGTCAACGAACTACGTGAAGGAAACTGCGGCAACGGAAGCCTACATGTTTTACGTTGCACGTGCATAGACGAAGTTAGATTCTGTTTACGGCAATTATCGAAGAAAAAAAGAAGGGAAAAGAAAAGACGTGTCAGTAGATCGGCTCTTTCAACAACACCGCGACCATCCAACAAAAATTACCTGAACGACAACTGAAAACTGACGAGCGTCACGCTCGTGCACCCTCCCAAGATGCGCTGCTTAAACGCGTGACTCACAGCGTTCACACACAGCTCAAACAATAAAACAACGGTAAAAATGAAGACTGCGGTCAACGACATACATGCGCTTGCAAAAGTGAAAAGAATAATAATAATAAAGTCGGAACGTGGACCTAGATTCATAAAAACATAAAAGACTGTCATTATGCCAATGACATAAACTGTCATTATGCAAATCGGGGATGTGTGGGCGCGTTTTCTGCTTCCCCCTTCAGTGGTGGTTTTTACTTTCCCTGCAGCTTAGCCTAACGGTCTCAGTTTCACCTAATTCTTTCCAATAGTTCTGCATTCTATCGACAAACGAACATTTAGTAAAAATAATACTGTTCAACAATTTCCTAAAGAACCACGTCGCTTTTGGCGGCGGCGTTATTCACTATATTCTAATGCTCGTCTACACAAGTTATAAGCACAGAACATCAACCTCGAGCGTTAATGAACAGGGGACAACTTTACATTTTGCCTTCCCCACGCTTCTTGCGCAATTATCTTGCCGCACAATCAAAGAAGCTTGAAATTTTGCGGTCTTCTAAATACCCAGCCAAAAATTTAAAAAAGAAGATAACAATGTGCAAGTACAAACAATAATTTCAGGCCGATGTAGTGGCGACCGTGCGCTGATTAAAAATTCGGGGCTTGCCGTCCAACGGCAAAACACGAACTGGCTCGTCTCTTGTCCTCGCAGGCATTGGAGAGTTGGTTCAGCTCGATTTCGGACCTACTTTATAGTCACGAAGAAAAAGAAAATAAAAATAGAGAGAGGGACCCAACAGACTGCAGTATAAGCTACACAAAAAATGGTACTGAAACGGATGAAACGGGACAACGATGACCGCAGGAGCTTCTTAGTGGGGAAAACCGCTGCCCTTCACTGCGTTCGTCTTTTCATTATCCTTGTGCTTGGTGGAAATATTCATTTCTTTCCTCTTGCGCAGCCAGAATGCAGGCGGCGTAGTACACTAACGATAACCAAGCCGGACACCCTGCTTTATAGCACTATTATTTTTCGCAGAATACGGGGATGCATGCAAAATTATACGTTGAACAAGCAAAAGTTTACGAAGCCTTTCAAATATGCTAAACGTGATTCTTACATAGACCTCTTCATTTAGTGGCAGTGTCCTAACTTTGTAAAACGCTTATTTTAAAACAATTATGCTGTGGTATCATGCGCATATCTCCAAGGACATCGGCGATAGGGTCAATGAAGACGACCTCATAGTTTTGCGCGCGTTTTCGACCACCTTGTCTCGCGCTTGTTTTCTAAATATGTTGTAAATATGATTTATTTCTGCCTATTCCTCCACGTAACAACTTGGTGGATGCACTGGGTAAATTAAATAACGTAGCAACACGCAACCTAACAATAAATAACGAAAACGCAACCTATTTGGTGCTTACGGTGCAGTACTACAGATTTAGTCTAGTATTTTACTCCGCAGCAGGTAAGTGTGCTGTCGTTAGTTCCGCCTCTCGCGGTGCTTCGACGCACAACCCTGTCTCTCACCAGGGGGCGCCATCCTTAGGGGCGGGGTGAAGTTGTTCGGCGCATATGCCCCACTGCCAAGTTGGGTGTGGCTCCGGCGCGAGCCCTTATGTACGCGCTGCTGTGCCTCGAATGAACTGCTGCGCATCGCTGCCCCACGGTATGGCACTTGAACAGCGTGTACGGGAAGACAGATTCCCAGGCAAAGCTGTCAGCTTAAGAGCAAGAAAGCTGAACAAAAGTTACATCGTATCCGCGAAACACGTTTGAAGTCGTAACCACAACTTGTTCCGCTCGCCACTGAATGCATGTTGAAACAGTTGGGGGTATACAGAAAAATAAAGATCACTAAGTAGAAAGGCCGTTCCTTACATTAGGTGCCGCAGGTAGGTGCATAAGGTGCATACAATCTTCGTATCCTTAGATAAGTGCCACCACTGTCGTTAGATTTGCGATTACATTTTGCAAGAACCGGGAAGACGTGACAGATTTGAAAACCGTGGAAAAAAACACAATTTTTCACCCAAACGAATGCAATGCTACCGAACGTTCGTTCTTCAATAGCAAAACAAGCATGGCTTCCACTGCCCAGTGATTACCTTAGAGGCCGCATCATTAGGACCTTGCCTCCGCAACAAAGAAGACCGTGCGGTCACGATATTCTGACGTGAGGCGGGTCTTTGACACGCCCTTTCTAGCACCATGTCAACAAAGAACCCGTCATGCCACCCAGTAAATGTCACCCCTAATCGGATAACGTGGTTTATGATTGAATTTTAATCAATCCCCCAAAATAAGGCGGGAAGCTGTATCCCCTGATGTACATAAAAAACTAGCGTTAAAAGAATGTCGCAATCAATTTACTTTAGTTCGTATCGAACACACGCTCCAGCCGGACGCTCGCGTAGGTCAACGGCGCAGGGAACTGAAAGCTACGGCAAACGACAACCGCGGAACAAGCTGGCCTGCCGGTTTTCGTCCGAGCCAAGGCGCACCTGACGAGTACAGCTGCATCTCGCCGAAGGAGGCGCAGGGCGAAGGCACCTCAGAGGTGCCCTCTAATTAATCCACTCGGCGAGAATGCTTTCGTCAGAACAACCCACTTCTCTCGCAATGCATATACTCGCTCTCCACACAGGGGTGCGAGCTCCAAGCATAACAAAGTCAGGCCCTACCTTTTGGCCATTTCGCGCTGATGAGCTTAATACAGAGCGAGTTCTGGGTAATCCAATCTGACTTGATAGAAGCCTGCCACCGCTTTCGACGACCAAACGAAACGACCGGTGTAGCCTTTCTGGCGCTACTGCTGTATTGATCGCAGCCGCAGGCAGTTATTGTCCCTGTCATGCATGCATGTATTACGCGCATGTTAAATCATGTACCCTTCTATTTGGTTAATCTCCCATGCGTCACCCGGTCATGAATGGTTTTGAGGGCACATTCGTTTATAGGTGAGTGTCCACTCTACCAGGGACCAAGCTACTACAGAACACGAACTAAACAGCTGGACAAATTTGAAAAACCGTGCTGAAAATGGTTTTGCGCGAATAAAAGAAAATTATTACTAATTATAGCAGTGCTTTCTCTGTGCCAGGCTCTCGGTGTCATGAGCCACAAATGCACTAATTTGAAAATTTATGCGTGTACTATACAGCCGCCGAACCAAGCCCGGGGCAGAGGCGCGGCTGTGCTACCGCAGCACCTAGCGCGGCTGTTCTACCGCAGCACCTAGCGCGGCAGCTGCCGTACTGACATGCGCCCAGTTAAACCGTTCAGAGTGAGACTAAGATTTTAGACATTCCACGGTCCATTCCAAGTTCGGTACATTTTGAAGTTACTGTCAAACTTTTTCATTACTTAAAGGCCAACTACAATATTTTACCAGCAGTACTTCCAGCGGAGATAAACATATTTATGTATGCTGATGACATCTGCATATGGACATCGAACAAGTCTCTAGAGGTTGCCAAGCATCGGCTGCAGGAAGCTTTGAACGCAATACGTGATTATTAAAGGGAACGGAGCATGCAGATAACATATGCCGAATCAGCGGTTCTGCCTTTCACAAGAAAAAAAGTTAGTAATTTTGGTATTTCAACAGACGGCCATGAGATCGAGCTGGTTCGAAAACATAGTTTTCTCGGCGTGGTTTTAGACCACCAGCTTCGATGGACTCATCATTTGACCGCCCTGGAGGACCAAATTAGTTGTGTAATAAATCTTCTCCGCACAATCGCAGGCACGAAGTTGGGTGGTACAACTGCATCCCTGCTTCACGTCCACTCAGCAATTAGCCGTCAGAGAAGTGCTTACTCCGCCCCTGTATACCACAAATTATCTGCGACGTCCCTCCATCGGCTACAGATGTCACAGGCTAGGAGTTTACAAGTGTGTCTAGGAGTCTTGCAAGCTACATCTACTCACATCAGTACTGCAGAAGCACGGAAACCACATTTCACGGTAATTCGCCGCCTGGAAACACGCCGGCATTTCTTCAAAATTTCTGCCCAGCATCCCACTTCTCTCTCTGATAGAGAACCGTCCGTCACAAATCACGACTTCCACGATCAGTTTTTTCGGCACTCAAACTTCTGCTACCCACCATGGCTCCCGCAGGCAACGAAAATAGAAACGTCAATCGAAGGGCTTAAAAATAAAAGCTATGTTTCCACATTAGCAGCGAAACAATTATTGTTACATCACCTATTTGAAGGTGCCATGAATCTATTCACGTCTACACGGTGTAGGAGTTGAGGACGGACTTCGGGATGAAAAAACTTGGGAGGGTTTATTTTACATTATTTACAGTGAGACGTCAATGAACAGTCGTACAGTCATTACGGGCCGGCAGCAACTCGGACGCTGCGGCCCGCGGCAAGAAGTTCGAGAGAGGTTAATCAGGGAATGCTCTGGTATCCCGGAATGCTCTTCTGCTGCTCCCGGTCTGCGTCTTTTAAGCCCTTCAATGACTGGAAGACGCGTCATGTTCGGCCAATGGGAGAGCCCGCTCAGATGACGCCATTTTCGGCCAATGGTAGGCGCCCGTGCGGTGGTGTCACACCCGGCGGCTCCCTGCGGTCTTGCCTTGCTGACTTACGCGCCGTCACAAAGGGAGAACGGGGACGACGCTTGGGCCCCAATTGTCCGATGGCCCTCTTCAAAGGCGGCCGGTGCGACGCTGCCTTGCAAATGCCCTCTTCAAAGGCGGCCGGTGCGACGCTGCCAGGCCTTCCCGGTACATCACAGCCGTCTGGCTTCGGGACTCACGTTACCTGGAACAGTGCCGGGCTATCCCCTCGCTTTCTGGAAGAGCCAAGCATTGAATAGCTCTACCGGCGGTGTACGAAGTGGGGGCCTTCAACTTGTTTGCACGTGCGCGCCTCTGGAATGTGCTTTCCGTGTTTCTGCGCTTCTAAATTAGATGTGCTGCGATCCGATGTGGTCTGGGGAACTCGAAGGGGGCTCAGAAAAAGGTCCCGTATCTAACAACGGACGGTTCTGTTATCAAGGAAATTCCAACCTGCAGCTTGTGTTACACAATCCTTACAGGTAGAGTACGCTTGTCGTCTAGGGCGCACGCCGTCACCAACAATAGCGGAGTTAGTGGCAATTCTCCAAGCTACTAATTTTATCAAAACATATGAAACACCAACAATTTGCACAAACTTCTTATTGGCTTTAGCAGGTCTTGAAAATATTGATGACAGCCAACCACACGCACGAATAAAATACGCAGTACTATGACTGTTTACAAACTCATTGTGGTGCAGCTTGCATTTGACTTTTATATTGTTATGTACGTGGGTGTATAGAACTGTGTGCTGCGGATTTCTGGCCCTATGACGTGGTTTCTTTTCATTTCCTTACGTATATTATTTTTTATATTGTTGTTTTGCACTATGCGAAAAGGAGCAGCCACCACCATTATAATGTGACTACGTCTTTTTCTTTTCTTTTCATTTCAATAAAAAAACACAATAAATTTTGGACACCGTAAGAAGCCTTATTTCAGATAGTGTAGATATAAACGAGCTTTGGAGCAAAATGTTAAGTTTGAAATACGAATGGATGCGTCAAAAGGAGCTCGCAATAGTAGCAGTTTTTGATAATGAAACTGAAAAACACGATGCCGCCATTACCGCTCGTCGAAAGGGTGGGCCTCTTCGTTTATGCAGTTCCGGACTGTCCGCAAACCGTCTGCGGCTTCCGTTCTGATTAGACCTGACAGAAGAGCGCGTCGCAGTCACGTGATCCGGCTGTCGGGAACTTCCCGAGGTTTCGTTCGAAAGCACTGTGACCGCAAGGCACTCTACTGTCTGCCATCGTCTGCTTAGCTAGTTTTAGATAGCCCCCTACACACGTGAATTCATTAGCCTGCCCTCCGAAGTGGTGCAGCCTCGGCGGCCACGCCGCCGGCACAACAATAAAGCTTGCACAGCGGAATCGATGCCTGAGCGCATAGAACGTGTTCGCAAAGTGCAGTTTACGTTGCGCTCTCGCCCTTCGTCCCACTTAACCGCTGTACTTAATCTAGCTCATTGCCAGTATAATTCAAGCGGAATTCCCACACGGACATGAGCAAAATCGCGGTCGTGTCACGTCACTGTTCATGCAGAAAGCTCCCGCCGATATCCTCACAGCTCCTGAGACCTTGTACTAATTAAAGGCTCGACGCATGTCTAGGACAGGGCGCGTGTAACCCGTCTACTAATCCTGCACGTCATAAAGCAGTACACGAACCAGGCAACAAAAGGCATCACCATATATGTCAACAATAATCGGCGAAGCTCCGATTGTATACCCCCGCGGCAACCGGCGTCAAATACAGTCACATGCAATATGATATACTTCCTCGCACACCAGTTTCACTCAGCTGAAAAGCAAAATCTATATGTTTACTACACATTTAGCAAAGAGCATGACAAATTTCGCTAAACACATCAAGAAAAGCAAGTATGTGCAACTGATCGCTTTGCTTGTGTCTTAAGGAACGCCAAGAATAAAGGTGCACCAATTAGGCCGCTCGTGAAAAACTCGCACGATATCACACAAATCAGCTATGTAACAGAAGCGACTTCAGAGTGCACAGTATTTGCCGCGTGCACAGCACATATATGCGCTCACCGCCAGGTGCAAGTCCTGCCGTCTCCCTCGTCCGTGTAACTCCAGCGCTATAACCTCAATCATTGCACACTCCGTCTGCCCAAGTATACCGTATAAAAGCTCTCAATAGGAAAGTTAGACAGTCACCGGCCCTGCAGCTTTGCCAACATTGCTTAAATAGTATATGCTGTTTATTTGTAACTAATTAGGCGAAATTTAAATTTCGTTGTTTAGGCAGCTGCGCATCGCTCGCTGCTACCGTGCTAGCGTAACTTGACGCACGGTTAAGGAATAAACATAGAGTTTCTCACTACATTACCTAGAAGGAAATCTGGCGCTGCTGCGCTGTGGTATGCATGGGAATGCCGGTATATTGTGGATTCGGATTGGCATCATTCTCGTAGAGACAGGACACCTTGAAGACGCGCTTGGCAAGTACCGTTCCGTCTGTCACAATGATTCATTTTCTACTAGAACAGCACGTGAAAAGCTGTTTTAGCTTTATTATTACGCGAAAACATGTTTTGTTTAACTATGAGAACTTGTTATTGTGTGTACGACTACATGTTACGTAAAAAGTATCAGCGGGCCGCTAAAGTTGGAGGACAGACGACAAGGTTCGCGCTCGCTTTGAAACGGTTGGTCGTCTGTTCTTGTTTTTCTTCGCTTGGTCATGCATCGTGGGTGAGTAAAGATGTAATATGCGTGAATGGAAACATTTTATGAATATTTTACTTTGAGAACGCGTTATTTGCGTAGCCATATCCACGTTTTAGACGAAGCCTCTTACAACACACGCCAACACGAGCCTCGCAGACACATATACCGTCATTCCCATGACGGCACGGTGCCCCCTTAAGAAACTCCCATAGACGGTGGCGCCAGATTACCCTCTAGGTGTTATAGTGAGAAACTCTATGGGAATAAATTAGCGGGGGCCAGAATTCTGAATAATTATTAGAAGGGATGACAGGCGCGAACACTCAATGGCAACTGGATCGTGTTGCTCGCACATACAATGTCAAACACCAAAAGTTACTCGTAGTAAAGTACTGGCAAAGGAAAACGAGCAAAGGGGAAATGGTGTGCGTGTAGTTTGCGGTAAACTCGCGACCAACATGAGACAACCATTTACTTGTCCAGCTCGCGATGGACGGAAACGTATACGACAGCGCGTATGCGTTCGCCACCGAGAACGATGAGGCGGCTATTCCAACGTGACATCCGCGAAATAAGATGACGAATGACCGCCTGCTGGATTCAACAGGACAAATCTAACATGTCATTCTATTGTCCCCCAGGGCGCTGGTTCTCACAATTTTGTGGGAGTACTGGCATGTGCTTTTGTTTTTAACTCCTTTCATTTCTTAGTTACAGTCGCCACACCTTCGTAGCTTGGAAGATCGCTCATCTTTCACGTTCACGTTGCGGTGCCACACGATCTAATAACGAAAATCCGATTCACGTGTTTTCACGTACGGTGGAGGTGCGCAGACAACAGTTTGGGCACCGAAGGCGACGGGGCAAAAAGGACCTCTCGTTAAAGAATTAATACACACACGCATACACACGCACGCACACACATACACTATGTAAAAGACCGGTTCAAAGAAAAAGCAAACAAAAGGTTCCATGAGGAACGAGCTTTCAGTGTAAGCAATTAGGTAAATGGACATTGGGCGCTCCCCTTGGCGTTGCGCGCTGCTGTCTTTACGATTGCCAGGGTACCCTTCGTTTACGTCGTGAACTTCCACATCGTTGTTTTACCTGCACTTCTCTTCGGTGTTCATTTTGTTTTATTGTGATAGGAATTATATGGACACTCCAAGCGAACTTCTGCCGTCGGTATTGCCATGAGGTTCCCTACACATTTAGGTGCATGTATGCTATATATATGCATACCACGCCTTGCCATATGACATGCTGTGCATGCGGGTTATATTGCCACACCGTTCTATCACTAAAGTTGCTCATAACTTGTCTTACATTCTTGACAAGCTATTCCTCGGAATTTTGAGAATGAAAGCCCACAAACAAATGTCCTGAAACGAAACACCAACAGCGCATGCCTTCATCTTGAATGTTCTCAGACTTCAATATTGGAATTGCGAAACAATAACGAAGCTCAAGCCTGAAAATGGTGTAAGTTTAGTAGCTCGACGGTGCACAACCTCCAGGATCGGTCCAGGCAAGAGGTTTGAAACATAGCCGATACGGAAAAGTGGTGGTAAGGTCGCTAAAGAAGACGTTGGCTTTAATTATGCAACATAAATGCAATTGTCCGATGGCAGGATTCAAACAAATGACTCCTCGCACAAGACCTCATTTTTACTCAGTCAGCTTACGTTTCCTTCAATTCATACTCACCACTCAGAACCAGGAGTAGCATGTCAGGCAAGCGACTAGGCTAACGTGTCCAGCATATCATTAAAGCCTGTCTCTCTCTCTTCAATTCGCGCTGCCACTACAGCTACGGCACTTATACCTTGTGTAACGTTTTAACATGCTGCTATCGCATTTACTGCTTCCCCCATATGGCGAAACTGTGAGATTTCTTCTTTGCTTTTAGGTACTCTAATAAATATCACAAGTAAATAGACACCGCCATACTTCTGCAGTTCCTGAAGTCTGCGGGCTTCTATAATAGACCGGCAACGCTGCCTGCTACCGCTGGATCGTGTGCGTGGTTTACTGCCGCACCGTGCTACCCTTCTTCTTCAATCATCTTACTCGTTGCACCCCCGCCCAGGGTAGCCAGCCAGAGCTATCACTCGTTAAACCTCCTGCCTTTTTGTTTTTTTTAAACCTTTTTCATCCTCTTCATACTGCAATGGTTCAGGCGCTCCGAGAATTGCGCCAATCAAACTAGCGGTGGAAAACCACTGTTGTTCGACTTGCTCTTTTAACAAATCGCTATATTACGCACTAAAGAAAAAAGTAACTGGAAAGCCCATGCATTTTACCGCGCACATTGTCGATGAATATCTTGAAACTGGTATCAACCTGAAAATTCAATCTAAGTGGATACGTTTTGCAAGCTCATCGCCTACAATTCGTAAATTACAATATGTGCCAAGATATAATTATTGGGAACTACTGAATTTTTTCTTTATATGTGAATTGAATTCTGCGGTTTTACGAGCTAAAACCACGAAATAATTCTGAGGCACTCCGTAGTGGGGAACTTCCGATCAATTTTGACCTCCAGGGGATCTTAAACATGCCCCCAATGAGAGGGACATGGGCATTCTTGAACTTCGCCCCTTTCGACATGCGGTCGCCACGACCAGGATTTGATCCCGCGACCTGGTGCTTATACCAGCGTACTCCACAGCCAATAAGCCACCGCGGCGGGTAGACGAATATGTGTTTCGATTTCTCGTGCAAGTATTGTCCGCTTCCTTGAATAATTCAGTTCAAGGACTATAATTGCTCTAACTGCCACAGGCAATTATTAAAAATGATGTATAGCTTAAAGATGATCGCATGGTACATTGACGCTAACGCCCGTACGGTTAAATTTAATTACTCTGCGACTTGTTCTCGGTGTTTGTCTCGTTCGAGACCTACATTTTGACACTTCTTATGGCACGCTACGACACTCTGGAGGCGCGAAAGGACCATTTCTTTTCTGGAATTGGTTATGAGATGCCCACACATACCAAACCCAAACTCAGCTTAGAAGACTTCACATGGGTGAAGCCTTCAAAAGGTTATGTTTCCGGCATTGCAATCGCTATCAATGCTTCACCTTTCGGACGAAACTATGACTTGTTGTTTTCTTCTCCGCGCCGATTAAGGCGCTATGATCCCAATGACTATACTAGCACAAGTAACCAAAAACGCTTCTACTGCAGTGCATCCATGCTCTCGGTCAGCCAGTGCTTCTGGCTTTCTAAAGCGCCCCTCCCCAGGCCCCATAAGTAATTTTGGTTATACGCTGGCAATTGCTACGTGTTCTTTAGGGAGCGTTCTATCATAAGAATTTTTCAAATTTGTTCGTTATTAGTAGAGATCGAAACATTTGAAGCATCGCGAACCAGTGACTTCAGGAGGCGAGCTTCACTGCCAATATTGACAATTACCACTTGCCCAGTCTAGAGTCCGCAAGCAAAATTCTTCCTTCCACCCATCCTCTCATACCGGAGCCGGAAGCTCACATCCCGTACGCGTCCCCACCCCCCCAAACCCCCTTTTTTTCCCTCGCATTTTTGCTGCGCAGCGCCCTTCCGGTGACGACCTTTCGCTCTGTGCGAAAGATCCTTCCGTGCTCTGTGCGAAAGATCCTGTGCCTGTCCTTCCGCTCTGTGCACGATATCTCGAGCTGTGCACGAGAACATCAGCGCTGTTGTCTGGCTGATTCTGCGTGCTGGATCCCTCAGTGCGCGCACGCTTCGAGAGGCTGGCTCAGCTGGTGTGTTCTTACGGCACTACACCGCATCGTTGTACCTCTTGCACCAGACTAGCGGTATGATAAGTCAGTGCAACACGAACGCTGAGGCAGACGCGAATGGATCACAGAGCATGATGGCGCGCTGAGACATGGTAGAAAATTACAAAGTTTCGTTTTCTGCGCACGCTATTGCACGACGTGGGAATAAGCAGACGGAAGGGGAGTACGTCTCTCTTGCTACAGCACGAAGTAAAACAAAGACACGTAGACATCTCATTTGTGTGTTTTATTATCTATGAAAACTATGAAAAATCGTCTAATGAAGTAGCAGATCAAACAAACAATTGCTGTTGCCTCGAATAATTCTCAGTCACGTGTAACAATGGGTGACATCGCAGCACTGCGAACTACATAGGCGCATTTGCGCGCATCACGTCGACTCTCCGGTTGGAAGCGCAGCGAGCCCGAGGAAAAGTGCGCACGGCGTTTAGTTTCAAATTTCAGCTATTTCTGCGGCGCGTGGTGGTGCAATACGTTGCAGGCAAGATCGTCAGCGCGCATTGTGTGGACTGAGCTTGTCAACTCAAAATGGCGAGACCAGGCGAGGGGCCGTTTACATAAGCGGAATTCCCCGCATGGAAATTAAATGAACGTAACAATGTAAAAGGGAAACGGCAAACATTGCGGCGGTTAAAGGCTACACTGTTCCTATAAATGCAGTGCGGACTGCGAAAGACAGATACCTTTCTAGTAAAACATTGATTTGGGCGAGTTGGTTCATGGCTATTCAAAAGGCCAGTAGTTAGTCAGCGCTTGTGTTGTGGCTTGTGTTTCTTTGTCTCCGTCCCATTCGCGCTGCACCTTTTGAATATCTTTGTACTTTTTTTCTCTCGGTACTAGCCAGTTGTAGATACACGAAACTAAGAATTTACTATGCCGCCATGAACTTGTGCTACTGTAAAGAGAAAGAGGAACATGAACATAACACATTCGGTATCGAAGAAAGAAAAAAAAAACGGAAACGGAATTCTGGGGCTTTACGCGCCGAAACCACGATGCCTTAACGAGCATCGGAATGCAGCCGCCGCGGCCGGGATCGAACCCGCGACCTTGTGTTCAGCCGCGCCACATAACTCCCACTAAGCCATCGCGGCGGATAAAGAAATAGAAAAGGAAACACAAGAATAAGCACAGTCCTGTATCCTCCCTTGTCCATGATTTTTTTGGCGCTGTTTTAAACATGGATCATCCGTAACAACTAGCTCGCACCCAAACCCTTCTGAGTCACAGTCACAAGCAACAAATAGACTAAAATAACAAGCAGTCAAATCAACAAGAGAACAACAAAGACGTCGCAACTTTCACCGTAGTTTGTCAGGTTTTGAAATGTGGTATATAACTACACGCACTTAATCGAAAAAAGAAAACAAGAAGACATCTATCAACAATCGCCTAGATCGCGAAAAGGCGCACTTCTTTTGCTGCCGACTACCTAAATATCGAAGTCGCGAATATGAAAAAAAAATATGAGAAAATGCTGAAGTGGCGCGAAACCAAGAGGGCTTCTTTAACTCAGCCCACCAAGTCGTGTCAGAAGTAGCAGCGATGCGAGCAAGCGTCGCAAACAAGGTTACGAACGCACCCGTGCATCGGCTATTAAGATGGAGGGAGGGGGGCTTTCGTGGAAAGGGGGGTGAGGGGAAGGTCGGAATATGAGGCTCCGACGGGAGCGGGGTGATCAGCTTATATCACGTCTTCGCCAAGCCGACCTCGCTGGCACGACCGTCGTAGCCAGAGGTGCAATAATCAGGCCTGGCGGCGGCAGGCTGCGCGCGCTCTTTTGTGCGCCGTCGTATAGCTACCTCCGCAGCCGTGTCCTAAACAAGTGCCTACAAGAAAAAGCGTATCACGAAAAGAGGACGAAGAAAAGAACGGCAAGTTATAGGAGGGGCGAATACACTAAAACACGAGTAATGAAGAAAAATAGAAACGTAAAGAAACCCCAAGAAAGTGAAAGGGGGAAAGGGAGGATTGCGTGCGGAAATTGCCGCCATTCCTCGTCGTTCCGCAAGGCACACGCAGAACCTCTAAAAGCGGAGACAGATGTAACATGCACGAACGCGTGTTCTTTCTTCTTTCATCCCGAAGCTGTACTCTCTCTCTGTCTCTCTCTTTCTCCTTACTTTAACATGAACACTTCCCTCGCTTCATCCCGCTTGTTTCCATTTCCTCAATCTTCGTCGAGTCGGCTTCCCTCCTTTTCACTTACACGTGTAGCACGAAAGAAAAAGGCAGGTTCTCTACGCGTCACCTCGATCATTGGGTCTCCCTTGCCTTTCACGCTGCTAAGTTTGCCGTTTCAAGATTTTTCCTTTTTTTTTATAACGCACTTACGCACGGATCCTCCTGCATTGCGCATTCCAGCTCTCTTCTTGGCGTACATCAGCTCATCTGGAAATCTCCCATTAGATTTTTTCGTTCTTCTTATTACTTTTTTTTTCCATTTCTCTGCTCAATAAAAACATGAAAGCAATGGCGAACCATGCTGCCACTTCCTTGAAATTTAAATCCGCTGCGATGCGACCTTCGACAAACCGTGACACAAACAGACAACAGCAAGCGTTCTTCTCTGGACAGATAGAAAAAAAATTTTTGCTCCAGGAACTTCTGTTGCACTGCATTCATTTCTTCGGCTCTGTCGCGCACATCCGCATATTCGACTTTGGTGCAAGCGAATGCAACAAGGCAAGGGAGCCAAAGTGAAACGCTTTCCCCTCTCCAGTGAAAGTAAAAGAAAACCTATTGCGACTGTGCTGTGTATGTTTATGCAGCGGATCTAATTTTACATTTGAGAGCAGTTGGCAGTGCGTATGCAAAGCTATAAATATCTGCTATTTCGATGAACAAGTCACAGATTGATATCGTTTCTCTCGGTCAACTTGACATCCTTGTTGTTTGTTTGGCTTTTTGACGTCAGCATAGGCGAGGTCTCTATTTCTTCTCTTTGAGCGCGTGTATGTGAGGCGCATGACTAATATTCGAGCATCACGAACACAGTATATGAAAGGCCCTGAAACAAGGGTTTTCTTTCTTTATTTCAAAGTCTGGTAGAAATTTTGTTAGACGACTATGACTAGGCATCCCATGTGATGTATGAGTCAACGTTAGTGTTACAGTATGAGAAAGCACTACTGACAAGAGCTGAGCGGAATACCAAGGAGACGTAGCACTTGCCGATCAGTCATAAAAAAAAAAACTACAAACTACTGAAGGTACCATGGTTACTCACTATACTATATATTAAATAGCAGCTATACATCAGATCCATGCGTCTTATTTCAATTGGGCCAGCTGCCCAACTCGAGAAGCATCCGGCGGAGCCTTGATATAAAAAAATAGCGAAACAAGTGCTAGTAAATAAAATAAATTAAAGAAAACAGTATAGAACGAGAGATCCATGTCATTCAAGAAAAACAAAAGTTACTCGCGAACAAAAATCAGAGCCAATACAGTTGCTCATGTCGTAGGAAGGAAAGAAGGAAGCCGGAATAGAAAGAAAGACGGGGAGATTAGCCAGTTCTCAGACCGGCTGGATTCCCTGTGCTGTGGAAAAGGGGTAAGGGCAATAAAAGGTAACAGAAAGGAGAGGTTACAAAAAAAAAGGAAGGAAGAGCAGGAAATGGGGGAGGGGAAACGAAAGGAGAATACTGCACCGATTAAAGCCTTTCTCTAAGACCACTTCTCCGCAAGAAGCGCAATAACGCTTTCAAAGCCTTCTGTGCTGAAGACGGTTTCGGGCGGTGTCCCAGGACCCTATCCTCCGACAAAGGGCGTTTGTCAAGACTATCTAACAATCTTGAAAGTTCTTCCCTGGGCGCAGTGAAACAGAGGCACTCACAGAGAAGGTGGGCGACTGTTTTCTCGCCGCTACTGTTATCGCATGTAGGGCTCTTGGCCATTCCCATCCGAAATGAGTAAGCATTCGTGAAGGCCAAGCCAAGCCAAAAGCGGCACAGAAGCGCCTCCTCAGATCTAGATAGTCCTGACGGAAGACGTAGCCGTAGATTCGGATCCAAGTTGTGGAGACGAGCGTTGGTAAATTCCGTCGATTTACAATGTGCAAGTCTAAGTTCACGTGCGAGCAAACGAAGTCCTGCAACAGCGTTTGTTCTGGATAACGGTATAGCTACATGGCCTTATCGGGCGGCCACAACTGTCAGTCGTTTCCGTAGATACCGCAATGGGCCGGTATCCAGTGAAACACTATGTTGTGGTTTTTTCACTATTGGTTGGTGATGAGTAAGTCTTATGTTACCGACTAATTGTCAATTTCGTCCATGCGAAATGGCGACATAATGCGCTGGAGAAGGGCCTTGGAGTCGGACAAAATTGACCATGTCTGTAACGGTTCTTCAATTACGAATAGAGCAGCACGGAGGGCTGCGAGTTCAGCAGCCGTCGATGATGTAAAATGCGATGTCTTAAATTTTATGGTGACGGGCATTGCGGGAATAACCACTGCTCCTGCTGAGCCTGCAGAAGAAATTGAACCCTCCGTGTAAATGTGAAGGCGTCCGTTATGTTTCTCATGCAGGAGCAGTAGTGTGCCCTGTTGTAGGGCTAAGAATGACGATTGTGTTTTCTTTTGGATTTAGCGAATGCTTAGGAGGGCTTCGAGGGGACATAGGCATTATAACGGTAATGGTGGTCTCGCTGTAGGTGTGAAGTTCGAGGAAAGCACTGAACGATGCGAAGCAATAATATCGCTGAACGCAGAGTGTGGTCAAGATGCAGGAAGTGAGGCGAGGTGGCGTGATGGAATGCGGCCGAAATGCTTCATTTCCATTATTAAGGCATCGACACGAATATATGTGGCGATTGAGTAATCACGCGCGATTACGACAGTCGCTGCTGAGGATGCACATCTCGGAAGGCCAACTCATATTTTCAGTGCTTGAGCTTGAGTCGACTGGGGGACGTGCACGTTTGTTCTTCGGGTCCTGCACAGCACAGGCAACCTGTAGCGCATGAACCCGAGGAATAGTACACTATAAAGCTGACGCATCACTCGGTCAGATGCACCCCACGATTTTCCCGCAAGAAATCTTAGCACGTGGGTGATTATGGTATTTCTATTTTTCATGGAGGCAATATGAGGGCTCCAGAACAGGTCCCGGTCTATTATTACTACCAGAAAGCGGTGGGTCTCCATATAACTGATAGCCTGCCCATTGGTTTTAATGACGTATGAACCCGTCGCCTTGCGCGCGAAGGCAAGCAGCGAGCACTTCTCGAACCACAGCTCTAGTCCCCGCCCTTGAAGGTAGCTTGACTTCATTGAAGCCGCTCTCTGAAGCATGGCACGTACGTGTAGACGGGTCACCCCTGATGCCCCAATGCAGATGTCATCTGCGTATATTGACAGATGCACGGACCACGGAAGTGCATCAACAAGGTCGATGAGCGCAAGGTTAAAGAGAGTGGGGCTCAGGATACCACCTTGAGGCACACCGCGACAAGTACAATGGTGCGTGCTGTACCATCTTCGGTTTGTATAAAGAAGCTTCTGCGCTTCAAATAACCGTAACTCCATTGGTAGACACGTCCCCTCCCTCCCCCCCATTTAATGTTCCGCAATGCATCCAGAATAGCTTCATGTTATACATTGTCGTATGTATCTTTCACGTCCAGGAACATCACCGCAGAAAATCTCTTTAGGCTTTTTTGTTGCTGTACAGAATAGACAAGGCCAATCACGTTATCTATCGAGGACCATCCCCGCCGAAAGCCGGTCGTAGCATCAGAGCCTCGTTATGCTCCAGGTACAACTCTAGACGACTCTCCTCTCCATCACCTTTCCAAAACAGCTGGAAGGTGTGATGGGGCGATAGCAGGCCAGGCCCAGGAGAGATTTACCTGATTTGAAGAGATGAACGAAGCGGCTGGACTTGCACGAGGGAGGAACCAATCCGTTGCACCACGAGTCATTGTATATAATTAGAAGGCAACGCCAAGTTGTTTGACCGAGGCCACACAGGGCCATGTAAGTGGCACCATTAGGTCCAGGTGATGAGGAACACTTGCATGCTGCCAAAGCTGCTTGAAGCTCCTCTATAGAGAACAAATTGTTCATCCGGGGATCTTTTGACATCGGCCTGTTTCCTAGGTTACTCGAGGTGAACGCAGACTCCTTACCGGTAACCCTCGCGCAGAAGAATTCTGCTTATTCAATTTCGCGACGACCTTGGTGGAAAGCAAGGCACTTAAAAGGGCGATGCTGCTGTGGCAATGTTCGTAGGCCACGGGCAATTCTCCATAATTGAGATAGAGGCTTGTGTGAATCAAGCGATTCACATAAATAATTCTACCTTAGAGACTAGAGTGCATTGATTCGACACCGAATCTTTTTCTACAGACTTCTCGGCTCCCTGAAGTCGTAGATGGATTTTTTGCGCCTATATCGTCGCTCGGCACGACGACGGATTACTCGGAGCCGCTCCAATTCCGCTTAATATTCGCAAAACTGTGATGAAGGTGCAAAATTACAGGCAGCGTTTTCAATAGCAACTTTGATTATGCCTTCTAGGTTTTCAAGAGCACCTTCTTCATTTTCGTGACACCACTTCTCTGTGAGTCAACTGTACTTTGAACAGTCGATGCGTGAAGAAACGGTGATGCGCGACCTCCCTAGGCATAGGTGGGAATATGGCCACTTGCACGGGTTTCACTGTCCGCAAACCACTGTGCTTTGTTACTTAGGCTGCGTGACATAAACGTCGGGTCGAAGCAGCTGCTATGTGTCAGTCACCGTGAGAACACAGGACTGCCGTCATTTACACAATACAGTTCATGATCGCACGCAAAAGGAGGAAACTCGTCTTCCCCGACGATCCATCTTCTGGCTTCTCCATAGTGGATGATGAGCATTGAAATCGCTGGTAATAATTCACGGCCCAGGTGTTGCCGATATTAAAGCGCTTAATCGCGCAAAGTCAAAACGGCTGGAAGGTGACATAGATACACACAAGAGCGTGAAAGTGAGGTTATTCCGTTTCACAGTAAGGCACACGTATTGGTTATCATCAGGTGTTATTGGATGCTCAATATAGGTAACCTCGCACCTGCTATAAACGATGATTTTACTGCGGTCGTCGCACTTGAAGGCTTCGTAGATAGATAATGGTATCGTATTGTGAAGGCGTGGTTCCCAAATGACGATAATAGGAAACTGTTTCTTAAATGTAAATGCGCGAATTTACGAAATGCAGGGTTTAAGGCCTTTGGCATCTCATTGGAAAATCAAAGCTTCTTTGAGTTCTTTGCGGAAGGGCTGCAGAGGAGGGGCCAAGGGGCTTTGTCAGACTTGACAGCACCAAGTTAGGAGCACCCAATATTTGAGGTGCACAATGAGCCACCGGAGTGCGAATGCTAGTTAAGAGCACTCGAAGGGTATTCATAAAGATTTTTACTATGGCTACGACTTCGTTATCTTCACTGTTGCCACAGACTCGCTCCGAAACGACCTTGGACGAGCAATGCTGCGGCTCTACAGGCGGGTTTATCGACGGCAGCGCTGGCCACTGTTACGTTGGAGCTGCGGGGGCTGGCGATCTTCGGGGAAGCGACCGTCGAAACCTGCCCGGCCCACTGCAGCGACTCGCTTTGTAAGGACGACAATGCGCCGCGTCCCTAACGGAACGGCGCCGGGATGTCTAGACGCGGTCGGCGGACTAAGTATTGTTAGTGAAGTCGCCGTCGCCTTCACGGTTTGATTGGAGCGGAGGAACTCCTGGAAGGAGATGTTTTGCGGTGCGGTCTCACGGGCACCAGAAGAGGTCCCAGTCAATGGACAGACGCGGCGGCCGCTGTCTGCAGGGTCTGCTCTGGGATCAAAGAGGTGCCTGCTCGGGTCAAGACCTCTGTCTGCAAGAACCCTGTCACCTCGATGTGGTCAGCGAACCTGTGCGGAAGTGAGTGTGTAAACCCTCCCCCTCAAAGGCGGGTCGGCTACGATGACTTTGGACGCTCCGAATCGGTCGAAGGTTGAACGGCCGTTTTCCCTCACCTAGGGATCTAGGGAGGACAGAGTGTTTATAAGTAGCCGTTGTCGGCTCTTATGTGTGCATTCTCTTTCAGTCATGCTAGACTGATTAACTGCAACGTTCGCATGTAGATAGTGTAAATAAATCCCATATTCCTCGTTCTGGATGAGAACAAGTCCTTCCCTTCAACAACGTCCTCGGCGTGGATGAGTTGGACGACGGCATGGGCCAGCTACCATCTATTTCATGCGCGAACTCAATCCTTACACCACGCGTCAGTTGGTCTAATGATACTTGCGTCCTTCCCAGGGTGCTTGTTGCGGCCATTGCTGAGCGCTTGTGATGGTGAGTCGAGAGTCCATGGGAGAGGCACATCCCTAGCTTCGGCAGTAGGTTTCCTAGAAAGTCTCCGGCGACGAGAGCGCCGACGTCGTACCTTAGCAGCCGCCTCCCTGTGGTTGGAATCATCTCTGACCATTGCTAAGACGACGGGCCCGCAATGCGAGCAGACTTTCCGTCACTGGCTTGATCAGAATCGGAAGGTCATCTTCGCTGATGGAAGTGTCGACATCGTAAATAGCACCAGCCGTAGAGTCCTTGCTGTCTGGTATGTAGGAATGCACATTTCTGTCCCCCAACACATTGACTTTCTTGAATACATGCAGCGCACTACGTTGCGTAACGTCTATAGCGAGAACATTCATGCTACCGTCGATCCTCACATCTGTGATTTGTCCAGAGGCGAGGGCCTCGGGGAGGCACAGACGTGGCTTGACAATTAAGCCATCTGGCCAGCTGAGGCTGTCAGCAGCATTCACCGGTATAAACAAGCTAGTGTGCACCACTGGCTCTCACGTAATCGTGGTATTCTTACTTGCTCATAGAGAGGACATAAGTAGTCTTCTCTTTGCTTTACTCCTTGCCACGGGCACAAAGTCACCTACATCCGAGCTTTTGTCACTGGTTGTAGAGGAGGAGGAATAAACATTTATTGATGAGGGGAAAAAATGTCGGAAGGGAGCGGTGCAGGGTGGGTCCCTATTCCAAGGCTCCAGTGGCCATCGCGACCCGCCCAGCTTGGTCCAGGAGGCCCTTCTGGGCCTCGAGGTCAGCAAGAGCGAAGATGGCCTCCCAGGGCTGCCTTAGTAGGGTGAGTACCAAAGGTGAATTAATGGCATGAGGTCTTTTGACGCACTCCCATGTTACGTGAGGCAATGAAGGCCATGACCTGCACCACGGGCAAGGGTTAGTTTACAAGGTTGGGTTTATCTTATGGTAGCTACCCAAATGTGGGTAGGTGTGCGTCTGTATTCTTCTATATTTCTGCGCCCCCTCTACACTGAGTAGTTTGTGTGGTGGGGCGTACTGTTGCCGGGTTCTTCGCTGGTGCTCCAGTATATCACCGACCAGTAGGCGATCGTCTTTTTCATCGTTGTGCGTATCTCCAGCTCGGTTAGTAAGGCCTCGAGCTACAGTGTGTGTCTGTTCGTTTCCCGAGATACCCTCGTGGCTAGGACACAATAAAATTGCATAATCTTCTTTCAATGTATCGCCTATGATCTTAAGAGGAAGCTTTAGCTCGGGTGCTCCTATCTAAATACATGTAAAAGGAGAATTCGTTTTTCTCGGCAACCACTGCACCAAATTTGACGGGGTTTGCTGCATTTAAAAGAAAAGCTTAAAATCTAGTGACTGTTGGTTTCGAATTTCCGATTTAGGTCGTCACATTTTTATAAAAATTTGGCAAGAATCGCAAATTTTCAGAAAACGAAACTATCAAGTTTACAACTCCGTTACTCAGCAAGAAAAAATGATATCGCAATTCTGTGAATTGTACCTGATAGCACATCTAAAGCGGACAAAATTGATATGTTACACATGAACCTCAAAAAATTGAGTAATGTGTAATTACAACTTTTGCAGAACCTTCGTAAACAACGTAACAAATTCACGTAAGATGTAAAATGACATATCAAATTTGTCCGCTTTGAATGGTCTAATGGATGCCGTTTACAGAATCGCGATATCTGTTTTTGATGCAGAGCTATTAGTTTGTAAACATCGTGCTTCTATTTTTTCCAAACTTCTGAATGTTTGAAAATCTTTTTAACAGAATTCAAGCCCTAAATCAAAAGTTCGCTTCAAACAGTGACTAGAATTTAACTTTCTCTCTCAAATGCAACAAATTTCATTATAATCGGTCCAGGGGTTATCTCAGAAACATGTTCTTGCGTTTTTACATGTATTTCAATAGGCCGCGTCGGAGTTAGGCCCGAGCTAAAGCTTCCTCTTAAGAGGAAGCTTTAGCTCGGGCCCAACTCCGCTTTAGATGTACTATTAGATGCAATTCACAGAATTGTATTATCATTTTTAGTGGTTGATTTACAGAGTTGTAAACTTGAACGTTTCGTATTTCGAAAATTTTCAATTTTCACCAATTTTTAATAAAATATTGACGACCTAATTCAAAAATTCGAAACCAACAGTCACTAGATTTTAAGTTTTCTTTTAAATGCAGCAAACCCCGTCAAATTTGGTGCAGTGGTTGCCGAGAAAAACGAATTCTCCTTTTACATGTATTTAGATAAGAGCACCCGAGCTAAAGCTTCCTCTTAAGGGCGACTTGTGGTATGTTGTCTTGTACATACATTCTGCATGCCACTTGTGAGTCGGACATTATTAAAGCTGAGCTGTTTTGCTTTTGTTTTGTTTTTGGTTTGTCGTAGAGTATATCAGCGTGTCCTCGCTGTCGGCGTCACTCGGGTGGCCGGAGTGCTTTCTTGCAGCGGCTGCAGTCGACATAGAAGGTATGGACAGAGGCCGCCCCGGTGATTCCACGTCCATTTCCGCAGTCATAAAAACGGCGTCTTCCGCAAATACCGCGTTTCGAAAACAATAGAGGCATGTAGCTGTGACCAAAACAAAAATAAATCGCAAATCCATGTTCTTTTTTCAGAGGGAAACATCTTTGCTGCCCTTCCAGCCACTCTTTAATACCTTGAAATGACCTTGTTTGGAGAGCCCATCAACATTCAGCGCATAATTTTTTGCAAGATGCGTACAAAAAGCTGTTTTACGCTCAGCCCGATTGTCTCCTTTCGTTTCTTTTTTTCCAATCTATAGCCGACAGTGAAAGTCCCTGGCATTGCAGCCGCCATTCTGCAAAGCGGTCGAGCATTCCGTTTTACAGCTCTCGAATAAGGCTTTCGGTGGCCGCCGCAGCTCCACTTTCCAGCGCCCAAGCGGAGGAAGCAATCATCTAAACGCTCGACCATTTATTTCTTGGCGTCAGTAGTCGAAGCTCGGTCAATCACCGACAGAAGCACACAAGACACGCGAAAACAAAAGGAGAGCGCGGTTACGGAACGCCACAAGAATAGAAAGTAGCAGCGAAGTACGCCTTACAAGAGGTGGGGGCAACGCAGAGGAATAAAAACTAGGATGAAACACAGAAACTACGTTTCGCCTCACTGGTGCCGTGCACGGTTGTGAAAACTAAACTTGTCGCATGAGAAGTGAATTGACAACACTGCTTGGAGCCCAAGGTACATAAACACAGCCGGTCAAGTGCGCCGTCAATAACACGGACAACGTATAAACGTGACGTCACGGATTCAGGGCTCGAATATCGGTTGGCGATTATGACAAACGAATGCGTATTTAGTAAAGAGAAAGCACCGCTCCCGGCAACTGTTACGTGAAGACTTCTTTGTTTCCGGAAACCTCCAAAAATAAGGGCAAAAGCGTGGAAAATGCATGCATGACGAATGAATACCGATAAATTAAAAAAACAGCTCAACCGCTTGAATGAAATGATGGACACGCCCTGAAACAAAGTGCCTGGAATGGGTGGCCTATGAGGAGCAAATCCCACATTCAAGCGATCCCAAAAACAGCGAAATGAAGCGTCCTTTTGAAAAGATTTGCTCCAAGCTGAAATACATCCGGCCGAAGAGAAAACAGCGAAGGAAGAGGCGTGGACACGAAGTGATGATAGGGAAGAGAGCAACCTAAAGCGAGTGCTTCTTGAGAAAGCGGAGTCTGTGCCAGTACGGCATGGAGACACGGATGCAGTAACACTCAGATTAAACGTAATTAAAACAGCGTTGTGACTGCCATGGTTAGCATCAACAAAGCCGCCGCCCCGAAGGTAGATCGCCTTGCCAATGCGGATCACGATTACGTCGCACGAGCTGCACCTTCCACAATGCTTTAGTGCAAAACAACATACTGGGCTAACGCGAGATGCTGCCGGTCACATGCAAAGTGGAGAAAACGACGTTAAAACAAAACACATAGAGACTGAACTGAAAGCACCAGCGCGCGCACATTTCTCTCGGAAGGTTATCGAACAACACAGAAAGAAACGACGTAAAGGAGCGTGCGACGACGTCGGTACAAAGAAAGCAATAAATACCGGCCACAGAACGGACGGCTGCTAAGCGAACCGGGGGGCGTGTCAAAGACGTTCCGGAAAGCGAGAGCGGCCCGAGAAGAAAGTTTCGGGCGCTGCGAGCCGCAGCCGGAGGCGGATACACTGGGGAGGTGGCACTACACCGCACGAACGAACACCGAGTTCCAAAAGCGGGCACGAAAAGGCGGCACGAAAAAGCGGCGCGAAAAAGAAGCTGGCATAGCACGCTTTCGCCGGAAGAGGCAAAAATACAAATATGAAGATGCGCGAGAAGGAGAGAGGAGGGAAGAGCTAATAGATGGAACAGAGAGCTGAAAGAGTGGCGGGTGGGAGGGCAGTGACATCTACACACTGCTCACGGTACAGCGTACAGCGCGACGACCGCCGCGCGGGTGTCCAGTCCACGGGAGTGCAGGGAAGAAAAAAAGAAAGAAAGAAAGAAGGGAAGAAAGAAAGAAAGAAAAAAAGAAGGAAGGAAAGAAACGGAAAAGGACGGAAGAAGAATGCGGGCGGAAGAAGAAGACAGCGCAGTGCATTTTCCCGACAGTGCCTCGCTGGCTGGCCGGAACATCAAAGTGACCCGGCCCAAAAACTCACCGAGCGCAGAAGCAACGGCCGGCAGGGAGATATAGCGAGAGGGATGGCATCTCGCGTGTTCGCGCCACCGACGGAGAGGTCTGTTATCCGAGCTCCCTCTCGGAGTTGAGACATGCTTCCCGCCGAGAGCTCGCAAGAGTTTCATACAAAGATTATCAAAGAGAAATCTGGCGCCAGTGCCACTGACAGCTGTCAACGTGGCGGTAAAACTACCAACCGAGTGAAACTAAATGAAATTATTTTTTTTTCTCCTTTGTGCCTCACTGGAGCTGTTTCTGTTATCTGTTGGATCAGATTTTTAGAAGATACCTTCTTACATAAGAATCGTTACAATATTCGCATCTCCAAAAGCCGCATTCACACCGTTTTATGAGTTGTGCCACAATAAGATAGGCTGTTCATTATCAAAATGATTCACTCCAACAAAACTGTTAGTGCTCCCCACATTTCCCAAAAGACGTGCGTAAGCACAAGCGATTTATTTGATGTAATTTCACCGTCGAATGCACTTGTGGTGAATGTTGAGCGTTTTTTTTTTTCATGTTGAATAACGTTGCAATGCCAATATAAAGTAGAAAGGAGCGTCAATTATCAGATAAAGCCACAGAATGCATTCTCAAACAATTATGAAAGAATATATCAATTGTAACTATAATATTTAGAAGTAGAACTCACGAAATGCCCACGATGTCGAAGCGTTGTCTCAAGAATGTCCAATGTCCAATATTGTTAGCTTTATTTTCTTTGTCTCAATGAACACAGCGCAAACAATGACGCACAAAGAAAGAAGGGACGAGACAGGCGCAAATAAATATCGTGTTGATTCTAATAATGTTCAAAGGGGAGGGAGCCGCTCCTGTTTTATTGTATTCAGTTCACTTAAGTATTATTTTCTTTGGTTTATTCACGGGTCTGTAGTTACCAACTATCTTTGTATCTAAGCTGCAACATGCCATCGGAAAGAAGTGCGAGGCCGAAGACGCACAAGAGATCTGCACATATATGCACCAATTTCTTTCTAATTGCCTATGGCAGATAGCACAATTCTAACCCTTGAGCTAAATTGATTCATGAGGCAGTCATTACTCCTACAAGAAATCGAAATCTTTGTTTCAATATTTACTGTAATTAGGCTGATTAACTTTTTCATTAACTCTATTAGGACACATATTTCACTCTACGAATTGTAGCTAGCGAGTTTCGAAGGCATACCGAGTTAGAACGAATCCTGAGAATGACATTGGTTTGGATATGCACCGTCAAAGTTGCGGTAAAAATGCACCGTTGTGCCACTTACATTTTTAGGAAAATGGCTGTTTCATACACTGAAGCACAAAAGTAACTGGGACGCCAATGCATTTCGTCGGATACGTAGAAAAATAAAATGTCGGAACTGGTGTAGTCCTGAGAACTCGTTCCAGGTGGATATGCCTTGCGAACTCCCCTGGTGTAATTCATAAATTGAAATACGTGCCGTAAAATAATTATCAAACAGTTCATTGGTATAACTACTAATTATTCATTTAGCTATTGATTTCTCGCAGAAATAGTGGCCGCCTCATCGAGTAATTTAGACCAAGCATTAGAGTAGTGCTAACTGCTACAGGCAATTTTCAAAGATGTTGTGCAGCTAAAAAAAAAAGGAAAACGGTATACCTTAACGAGTTCATGGATTGGAGTGAAAGTGTATGGAATTATTACATTAAAGATATTATAGTGGGTGCTATCCTTTATGAAACTTTCTATTCAAGTTGATCTGCATTGCAGATTAAAAGAGCGGTGGGTAAGGCAAAAGATAAACATAATTTTGTTATAGTTTAGACGACCACGGTTATGGAGGTGGCTAAGAGACCACAAGAATGGAGGGCAAAGCGAGGGTCATATTTCACTTGCAGACTTTTTGCAGTGCTAGATTTTAATGATACATCGAAGATTAGCAAGTGGGTTTCAATATTTTGTACGATAACCGACGAATAAACAACCGAAAATGACTACAGCAGCGCGCGTAGGCGCGGAATTTCTCGCATGTACCTACGTAAATCGCACTCTTCGTCAGCCACCATATTTCCTGAATGTTCTAGATACAAGTTCTAATCATTTTTTTCTTTCTTTTTTACAGGTTCGACCTGCAGACTGCATCAGAACGAAACGGACAGTGCATACACGCTGGTGTTGCTTGTGAGCGTCCATAACGAGCTTGGAACCACAATGAAGGGGGCACGAGAAGGGAAAGCCCAAATGGGCATGCAAGGCATCAGGCAGATATCCTTCGTCTGTGAGATCGACAACAACACACTCTTCTATTAGTTAACAAGATGCAAGACCACTAATTAAGCAGAGCGCTGGTGAGGGGCCCGAACACGCTGAGAATAGAACGCAGCAGTGAAATACTCAACATCCTGCACCAAGGAAGCGTGATCACAGGTTGGGCCCGTCATTACAACTACGAAGCCGTCTCCACCTACTTGTGTTCGTGGAAAAGAGAATTTCAGAAGGAAGGACGAGCCAGATAACACAGTGAACCACAAGAGTTTACGGAGCGCGTGATCTCAGAAAACGTTCAATTTCCGAGCAGCCTGTAACAGTAGCCAGTAAAACCCAACATACAGCGCTGTTCTTTCTAGCTCCGGTTTATTTCTGTGAAAACCTAAGTTCATCCGCTGGTCCTCGCTCCCTGCTCGGTCGTGATGGAAGTGGACGACCTCGCACGTCTGCCGGCGACGGCGGCGTCAGCGGCGGCCACCTCCAGGAAGCGAATCGGTCAGCAGAGCGACACCGACAGCGAGGACACCCATGTCTACTCTCTCAGCAGTGAGAACACTTCCGATGACGACTTCCAGCTTCTGCAGAGCCGCAGAGCGAAGAGAAGGAACACCAGGACGTCCTCATCGTCAAGCACGCAAAATTGAGACAGACGCAGAGGCCGGACGCCAATACCATCATATGTGTGCCCCTGCTTCCCACCGACAACATGAAGCTACTTAAAAGGCAATCTGTGTCGATGACACTGGAAGCCCTGGTGCAAAATGAAATATCGGAGATTCGAGTGAACACCCGAAAAAATCTACTGGCGGTTGCTGTCCAGCATGCGGCTGCTTTGACCACTCTACGCAGCGTAACGGACCTCGATGGCATTCAGGTGCGCTCTTACATCCCTCTGGGATCTGACGTAGTCACCGGCGTTATCTACGACGTAGACGTCGCCATCCTTAATAACGATTTGCCGATTCTTATCAAGCCAGCCAATGATGAGGTTATCGTTGGTGTTAAGCGGCTAGGGAGTTCACGCTGCGTGAAAATAGCATTCAAGGATAAATATATACCCTCGCATGTTAAGGTGGGACACTTCAGACATGCAGTGCGGCCTTTCATTGAAAAACCTCTTCAGTGCCGCAGATGCATGAAACTGGGACACGTGAGCAGCGTCTGCGAAAATCAGGCAGCATGCCCCCGCTGCGGAGAGCCCCACGCTGCAGATAAATGTGGCGCGCCTGTAATGAAGTGTTCAAACTGCGGAGGATCACATGAAGCTCCATCGAAGAAATGCCCACATATTAAGAAGGAAATGGCCATCTTGGAAGAGATGGCGAGAGATCATTCATCTCATCGCGAAGCCGCCGATAAAATCAGGAAGCGACGTTCACGTCACCGGCTCTCCTCAAGGAAGGCTCCTCAAAGAAGGCGCATGCCACTTCCTACAACACCACCTCCTCCTCCACCGCCAAGGCCAGACAATGTGGAGAGGACCGCGAAGAGCAAGTCCACTAAGAAGACCACATCTGCCGAATCTTGGCCGGCTCTATCGAAACGACAACATTCACCAACAGAATCACAGCAAACTTTCGCTGGACAACCCCCGACGTCTACTGTCGGCGATTTGTGCGACCAAGACAGGCAGGTGACTGATATGCTGCATTCGCTAATTAATACAATGCGCATTATACTGAACAAGCTACAAACACCAGCAGCTCGAAGCGCTCTGCAAATACTGGATGCACTAAATCCAGTGCTTGCTAGCATCGTTTAAGCATCATGGCTCGACCAATAGCCCCCTTCCGCACTGAACTTAAAGTGCGTCGATCTTTGAGTGGAAGGCCAGGGGTCTAAGGACCCGTATATCAGACTTTCGCCAATTCATTTTTACAAATCGCTTCCCCATACTGGTCATTTGCGAACCAAATACATCAACTCCACTCAGACTGTCCGGTTATTAACCTTTCGTCTCGTCTACATGCGGTGCGAGCACGAAAGTGATCATCTACATCCGCACGCACTTAACATTTGTCGCTAACGCGGTAGAGCCTCATGACGACAACCAATATGTCTGCCTAAATGTCCAAAAGAAGAATGTGTCATTTACACTAATTGGAGCCTACATATCACCAGCTGGTCACTTTGACGGCGAACGACTTAAGAAAATATTACTAATGAAAAATGGCCCCTGGGTTATCACAGGTGATTTTAACGCGCATCACCAGCTATGGGAAAGCACTAAAATTGACTCCAAAGGCAGGAGTCTTGCCTCCTTTGCTGCCGACTATGATTTGTGCTGTCTGAATGACGGCAGCCCTACATTTCTGCGAGGTACGACCTATAGTAGCTGCTTGGACTTAACTTTGGTGTCACGGCGCTTTGCCTCGAGCGTCCAAGGTTTACGGACATAGAAACACATGGAAGCGACCATATTCCAACATACATAAATATTATATTAGAGGAGTTGAGCAACGCTCCTCTACTGTCTTGCGTACAGTTGATTGGTCAAAGTTTAAGAAGGATATGGATGACACATGTCGGGAAGAAGAAGTATTTTAATGACTGGAAAATGTGGAGAGGCCGGCCGGATAATGGAGCATCTCGCCTGCTACTCTACGTAAGGGAAGGGGAAGAGAGGAAGAAAAAGGGTCACAATGGGGTATGATAATGGGAGGAATGAGGTGAAGGACACATTACACAACTGGTATCACAGGCGTGAGTCCAGGCCCGTGTCACCTAGGAAACGTGAAAGAGCACGCATTGTCTCTGTCGTCTGCCGACTCTGTGGCCATGCGCCTAGCAAGAGGTCCTCCGACAGTGGTATATTGTCTAAAATGTCTCAAGGTATCTGCCATTGTCAGTCTTTCGCGCGCATACCCAGGGCACACCACGAGCACATGGTCTATAGACATGTCGGGAGGGCCTTTCACAAACTATCGAAGAAGCAATCGCAGAGGCATTGAAAACATCCATCTGCTCGCTTACAAGGTCAGCAAGGCGAACAGACTTGGACATGAAACTGGAGAGGCTGCGGGCGGCACGCCGATAGGCGGAGAGGAGGTATCGGCGCACGAAGTCCGTCTTGGATCTGAGGGCTTCACGACGCATACAAAAGAAAGTCCAGCGTCGCATGGATAAATTGAAAGATAAGCGATGGAAAACTTTCTGTCAGTCGCTTGATCCCCGAAAATCGCTCTCGCACATATGGAGAACGGTTAGGGGTCTTCGCTCATCTCGGCATCAAAGGAAGCCGAAGATGCCGCTCGAGTCCAAGGACTTCGAGCCGTCACCTGAGGCCACCACAGCAAGAACTGCCGGACTATTCTTTAATAAAGTTTCTTCTTCTTCTTCAAAGGAAGCGCTTCGCTGCTCTGGCCCTCTACCAACTCCGTTCGGAACTTCAAGTGGCTGAAGAGTTCTGTGCACGGGTTGCTGGATCCGTGGCCATCATTACAGACGCAGCATTGAATGACATTCCTGAGGCACGTGTACCAGAAATGAACCTGCTATTTTCACTCGAAGAGCTCGATGCTGCGCTGGCGACCTGCAGGCGTTCTTCGTCACCGGGACCTGATGGAATCATGTATGCTGCCCTATGCCACCTTGGACATGACGCACGTGATGAGCTGCTCAACTACTACAATGAGTCTTGGCAGAACGGCGCCGTTCCTAAAGAATGGAAATCGAGCCGCTTGATCCCCATTCTGAAACCTGGAAAGTCTCCGCTTGAGATCTCATCGTATCGTCCGATTGCGCTTTCGAGCTGCGTCGGCAAAGTGATGGAAAGAATGATTCTTGCTCGCTTGGAATGGTACCTAGAACGATTCAACATCTATCCGGACGCCATGACAGGCTTTCGTCGAGGTCGCACGTCCATCGACAATGTCATTGACATCGTAACATGGCTCCAAAATAAAAAAAGCTTCAAGCCCCTATCTGCAGCACTTTTTCTAGATATAAAATGAGCATACGACAACGTCGTCCATGAGGCCATACTGAACTCACTTGAGGCTGTTGGAGTTGGTGGACGGATATATAAATGGATTCGAGACTATTTGACTGAGAGGCGTTTTTTCTTACAGACCGAAGACGGCCCAACTTCAGACCATTACGTCTGCCGTGGTGTGCCGCAGGGTGGAGTGTTGAGCCCTATTTTGTTCAAGCTCGTCCTGATAGGACTAGCGGAATACCTACCACAGACAGTTCATGTCTCAATATGCGCCGACGACATTTGCATCTGGGCCTCTGCGGTAACTCGCTTTCAGCTAAGAGCCAGGCTTCAGCGGGCGGCAACCATGACGGCGTCTTATCTCCGAGAACAAGGCCTCAGTGTGTCTACTGAAAAGTGCGCATTACTTGGTTTTACGCGCAAACAAATGTCATTGTATCCTGTTTCCATCAATGGTCAAGCTGTATCCTATGTTAGGACGCATCGCTTTCTGGGCGTGGAGCACTCACTGCATCTATCTGAAGAAGAAGTTGGTCGCCGTTGCTCAGGTCTTCAAATTTCTCCGCAAGAAAAACTGGGGTACACCAGTCCATTCTATGTTGCAGCTGTACAGGGTTTTTGTTTCTCGGGCTCCTACGTTACAACATACCAGTGTTATCAAATGCATGCAAGACGAACTTTCGCGCCTTGGAGAGCATACAAGGTCAAGCCCTACGCACGTATTTAGGGCTGCCTCGGTGCACCTCAACAGCAGCAACAATCGCCATCGCAGGAGACCATACAATCCAGACATATGTAGCTGTCGACTCTCTCAGAGCGCACATTCGCCATCTGTCAAGGATCGCCGACCATCATTTGGCCTCCCTACCAGCCGAAAGACCTCAAGCGACCTTTTCACGAGTGATTAGCGCTCATCAAGAGTGCATACCGACATCTTTTACACCGGCGGCGAAGCCTTCTTCTCCCATGTGGTGCCTGCGACAGCCTCAAGCGAATTTTGCTATTCCTGGAATTATAAAAAAGTCCAAACATCCAGCGCAGGCTCTGAAGCAACTTACGCTCCTATTACAGCACCAGACGTATCATGACCAAGTTCATATATATAGCGATGCTTTGACCTCACCTACCAGCTCAACTGCCGCATTCGTCGTTCCAGCAGAGAACGTTACAGTTAAATTCAAATTGTTGCACACGACTACATCTACATCGGCAGAACTTGCAGCTCTCCATGCCGCTATGATGTCCATCACCGAAGAGCCAACAGAGAAATGGGTCGTATCTTGTGACTCTAAGGCAGCCCTTCACAGCATCAAGTCAGCATTACGTCACAGAACTTACGAACAGATGATATCTGACATCCGTGAAGTGCCCCATTATGCTCTGGAAAGAGGGCACCACATTATATTTCAATGGATTCCTGCTCACTGTGGCATCGTCGGCAACAACCTAGCTGACAAGGCTACCCGGTGTGCCCACGAAGATACCAAGACGCGTCCAACACCTTTGGCGAGGTCGGACGCTGCCAGAGAACTTTGCCTACTTGCACGCAAGAAGTCACAATATCTCTGGATTTCAAGTGATTTCAATTGCAGATTACGTAAACTGGACCCCACGCTACGGCTACAACTCCCATCTAGCCTTTCCCGCGGCGAAACAACCTTGTTGTGTCGCGTGTGGCTGGGAGTGGCGTTCACGAACGCATACTCCTACCGTATGGGAATGGCCGAGAGCCCGATGTGCGACTCCTGTGGGTGCGAGGAGACCATCGAGCACCTATTGTGTACCTGCCCTAGCTACGATGTCCAACGCCTCTCTCTGCGGGCAACTTTACGCCGACTGCACTCGAGACCGTTTACCGAGTCAAAGATACTCGGACCGTGGCCACACCCGTCACTGGCACGAAAAGCGATTCGTGCACTAGTGCAGTACTTGAAGTGCACCGGATTAAGAGACCGTTTATAGTGTCCTTGTGTATGGTGTCCCTCCCACACGTACTCAGTGCTTACTCCCTCCCTTTCTTCCTCTTTCTATTCCCCTTTTCCCCACCCCGAGTGTAGGGTAGCAAACCGGATGCTGTTCTGGTTGACCTCCCTGCCTTTCCTATACTGGCAGAGGCTGAATATGCGAATAAAAGGCTGCGTTGTGAGGCTGCTGCGCAGATCTTTAGCTTTTTTCTCAGATTTCGTGTTCAGCAAAATTTTGTGGTTGAATGTACACCGTCTGCACCACGGTACACAAGTCGGGCACGCGCAACACCCCAACGCAAACAAGAGTAAGCCAGAGACGGGCACATTTTTCTAGGTGCATCAATGCCCTGCTGTACAGTAAACGGCTTGCTCGTCTTAGCCGCGGTCGACAGGCTTTGAGATATGTTTCGTGCACACACAAACGACTGCTTAAAATCGCTTTGCTATTTGTCTGCGTCCAATGAAAACACTCGACACACAGGCCTATTTTATTGAGGAAGAGCAAACGAAGGACTAAAAACAATGTCCGGCATGTCTAAATGCGCTGAGCGGCGGGAGTGCAACGCCACGTGTTACGATATTCTACAACGGCTGAAAAAAAGAGAAGAAAAAAACTCCAGTCAAGTGCGCGGTGACCATCAAACGCAGGGCGTTCTCACACGTTACGCCACATTTAAAAGCATTTCTGCGTACCCTAGATTGCTCCACATCTACTGTTTTTGGCAGTAGTTCACTGGAAGAAAAGAAAGGCTTTGCTCAGAAATGATGCAAGATGCCCAGGAGAAACGTGCCGTCTTAAGTTTTCCTGCCTCAACGTCCTCGGAAAATGCAAAGAAAGAACTTCGCGCCTTCAGTCCATTCGCCTCTCTTATGCCGTGTATCGAGCAAATCGAGGAAAGAAGTTTGCGCCGTCACCCATGTAGGTCTTCTTGTTTCGGCGGAGAAAGGCATACCGGGTTCGCTGGAATGAAGTGCGATTTTTTTTTTTTTATCGCAATAAAGTGTTCAAGAAGTTTACTGCACCACGATAGAAATTGGAACCACGTCACATTGAACGAACAGCTGGGCCGCTCTGCACTGCTTTCTCAAAGGGTTATTATAGCTCATGGCATCAGGGGCGTAGCCAGAGGAGGAGGGGGGGGGAAGGGCTTGTGAAGCTTCAGCGCCCCCCCCCCCGCGAAATTTATTCGTGCTGTCATGCCCCGCCGACCAAAACAACCCCCGCCGCCGGAAATCCTTCTGTATTTTGTCTAGAATGTCTTTTTCACTCTCGAAAAGGCATTTGGCCGCGAATATTGCGAGCTTGGGTTGGATTTCGTGGCAATGCCCATGCACCTGGCGTCACATAACGCAAGCGCACCATCCGAGCAAAAAGGTTCAAGGGCGTTTTGATGAGCGGGCTCGTCGCGGCATCTCGCGTAGGCCGCGGGATTGACGGAATTCTGAAACATTATGGGTATCAAGTTCTCATAAAGTCTTATTATTAACTCTTCTCATAAACTTTTGATGCGAAAGGTACATTGACATTTCCAAAGTCGTGCTTTCAATTTGCAATTCCGGAACTTTTGTAGGTTGATTGTTGTTATAAACCTTTCACGCCAAAAGTGCATTGGCTTTTCTAAAGTCATACATCGGATCATACAAAGAGACAAGCCAAGCCAAATCAACACACTATCAGACAAGTTGACAAAGCACGCAGCAAGGTCCGATGAGACGAAGCGTTGTGGTGGTTCATTTGTGCCGTCATGTCAAAGAAAAGAATATCAAAATGTTTTTGACCTGCGCCAAAGCATCCATGTCAAGACGCTAAAGCCAGCAAAGGTAACTACGTTCTTAATTATTTTTTCACTTTGACTTTTATTCGCGTGGACCACTTTGAGCCTCCTCAATTTTCTTGTTCTCACTTACCGCAGGCTGCCAGAGGCAGCCAGAGCGCATGCGTTTTTGTCGCGTTGCTCTGACCACCGCGTGGCGCATTTCCGTGCGCGTTTATTTTTCTCTGGCCGAGTGGATTTTCGCCTGGCAGAGTTTAGGACGCTTTCTGGCTAGCAGACGAGAAAAAGAAACAATCGTTGCTCGTCGCCATCACTGTGGGGACTCGACGGATTGCAACGCACTCGCTTGAGCGCAACCTCTCCGCAAAGTCTCGTCTCGCAGGTGTAGGATACCGAGCAGTATGCGTATGGTTCTCTGTGGACCAAGCGTCTCACGTTTTGTTCTATATTCCTTTGGTAGCCACATTAGACGCCCAAAGTAGGCATTCGATTGTGGGCAACATGCTTTCCTTTGCGTTCTTTCTTTTCTTTTTGGTTTCGGTGCGCCGGCCCCACAAAAGAAAGAAAAAACATTGTTGCCGCGCAGCGAATTGTCGCCTCGTGAAACTTCGATTTTGTTACTTCTGCTTTTGTGGAAAGGAATGGGCCACGGGACGCTTCAGTTGACAGGTACCGTTATTATATTATTGCGATAACAATTACATGGACACTCCAGGCGCATTCCTACCGTCGCCCTCATGTCCCATATAAAGTCCAAGAGCGATGACATCGTGACCGCGCGCCGCATGCTGCAGGTGCGAGTGAAAGCGTAAGGAGAGGGGGGGTTGGCATGGGGGAGCCCACGATGGTGGCTCACCCACTGACGAACTATTTACGCCGGGAAGCGGGCAGGAAGCGCGCTGCGTTTCGTCGCGCGCGATACATCAGGGGGAGACGAGGGAGGGACGGCGGGCATTCGGATTCTGTGATCGATGAATCTGTGATTGCGCAACATGTTTATTTGCCTTGTTTGACGCATCATATACACTAACTTTTTCTTAGATATGTAGATTTATTGGATACTTTTACGTATATTTATATGTGTTATACGTATTTAAATATCCAGGATTTGTGTACACGTGCAGCGAACTTCGTTTCTAGTGACACTTTTTACCCTTTCTCAAGTTGTATTTTCGCATTTGTACATTTCATTGTATCTTCGCATTTCTAATGTACGAGAGCGAGTCAAATGAAAGTGAGCCAACTCATCCCGTGCAATAATGGTTCGGTTCATTATCTGCGAGGCATGCACGTAGCACACAGGCATCTCTCATTTAGAAAAGTGACACGCAGGTGTGAGGACAAATGTTCTTTAATGCTACCATACACGGGACTGAACATGGCTCCGTGACATAATGGGCGCTCCAAAAGTTGAACAGCGTCGTATCGAGAGGTTTTTGACAGCTGAAGGTGTTTTCCAAAAATAAATTATTCGCCGTCTAGCTGTCGTGTGCGTCAAACATTGCATTTCATTGGCAACTGCGAAGCGTTGGAGCAAACGGTCCAAAGATGGACGTGAAAGTTGCAAAGACCATCCAAGACCGGGCCAAAGCCACGGTGCAATCACCCCCAACGCAATTGCAAGGGTTGATGAGCTGATTAGACGAGAACGGGGGATAAGCATCGATGAATTGGCAGAGCATGTGAACATCAGTTACGGTTCGGTTTACACCCTAATTCATGAACATCTCGTTTATCGGCTTTTGTGTGCGCTATGGATGCCCAAGATTTTAAACCACCACCAGAAGACGGAAAGGTTCGGCGCTGCCTTGACTCATCTGATCCGGCATCACAATGAGGGTGATGACTTCTGTGACCGGGGACGAATCATGATTCCGCTATTACGAGCCTGAAACACTACGGCAAAGCTTACAGTGGAAACATCTGAATTCACCCCTCCCCCTCCAAAGAAACCAAAGGCCGTCATTTCCGCCCGAAAGGTGTTATTCACTTCTATTTTTTTTATTGTCATGCGCCATTACTGATCGAATTTGCTAAACCTGGAGAGACCATCAATCCTTTCGCATATTGTGAAACGCCGTATCGCCTGCGTGCCGCAATCAAGAACAAACGACGTGGAAAATTGACGAATGGGGTCATCCTGCTCCACGACAGTGCCTGTCCCCACGTCGCTGATGCGATTATTACAAAAGTGGCAAAGTTCAAGTGGAAAACGCTTTCAAGATCCGCAATACAGCCCAGACCTGTCGCCTTGCGACTTCCGCATTTTGGGGCAATTGAATAAACAGCTCAAGAGAAACAGGTTCGTATGACGTGAGTCAGTTACAGACTTTTTGAAGCAGTAACCGAACGAGTTTTATGAGACGGGAATCGTGAGATTTGTTAGTCAGTGGGACAAATGCTTAAATGCTCATGGAGACTACATTTAAATAAAGAACCCCGTTTGTCATATATTCGCATTGGCTCACTTTCATTTGACTCGCCCTCGTATATATTGCAGAACTCCTGCTTTTTATACGTGCTCTCTGTAGCGACTATAATTTCGGTGCAATGATTCACAATACACGACCGGTAACAGCTTCTCCTGCGCAATACATTGGAACAAAGGACAGCCTCATTGAGAGTTCTCCCTGGCCGTTGCATGAGTACAAAATTGTAAGAAAAGGTTCTGGAATGAAGTTTCATTAAAATATTTGTCCTCAACTTCTTCATTTCACGGCGTTTACATTTTTTATATAAGCGAGATGCACTGCTTTGTTGGTTTCTAACTGATGTAGTTCTAAAGTTCATGTGATATTTTCTTTATTTATTAAATGGGCAAAAACATGGAAGCATTGATATCAGTTAGTTCGGGCACAATATTTGGGCCATACGAGCACATTCTTTTATGAAAAAAATACATATTTTACATGTCTGGACAGTGCGTAGCGTTCAAGAATTCGTTTGCAGCATTTTTAGCAATGCCAATGCAGTTATTAGTCATGCATTTGATCCAAAGACGGGAGGGAGGAAAGAGAAAAGTAGAAGGCAGGGAGGTTAACCAGAATAACGTCCGGTTGGCTACCCTACACCGGGGGAATGGGAAAGGGGAAAACAAAGATCACAGGGAGAGAAAGGAGGGAAGGAAAGAAGGAAATTGCGGCGAGTTCGCTGACGCGTGTGGTCTTACAGAAATCGCGTTAATAGTCACAGATGGTCGCACAAACCCGTCGTCCTTAAGAAACACAAAAGCGCCTTCACCGCTTTATGGGCCGACGGGCGATGGGGGCGGTGTTCTAGCAGCACCTGCACAGAAAGCAACCGATTGTCCAGTTTTTGGAAAGCTTTTGCAAGTTCTTGTCTCTCTGAGGCATATCTTGGACAGTGGCACAGCAGGTGGTCGATGTTTTCTTCGGTGCCACAGACCTCGCAAGCTGCACTGTCAGCCATTCCAATTAATGTAGAGTATGCCTTTGTGAAGGCCACTCCTAACCAAAGGCGACAGAGAAGCGTAGCTTCACGTCGAGGAAGTCCGAGTGGAGGTCGGAGTTGCAGGGAGGGGTTTAGTCGATGCAATCGCGTGAGTCGTAAGTTTGGTGAGTTCCACTCGGTCACTGTGAGACTGCGTGCCAGGTGTCAAAGCTGCTTTGCAGCATCAGTCCTCGAAAGCGGAATTGAAACGCTGTGCTCTCCTTGATGTGCTGTGCGAGCAGCGTTATCGGCGGAATCATTGCCACTGATTCCACAGTGACCAGGTATCCATTGAAAAACGACCTCGTGACCTTTTTGTTGGACATCATGGTAAAGTTTCACAACTTCGTATGTCAATTGGTCATGACATCCGTGTCGGAGAACTGACTGCGTGCCCTGTAGTGCTGGTTTTGAATCGCAGAACACAGCCCATTTTCTAGGTCTTTCAGAATCAATGAACTCTAGTGCTCGACGCAGGGCCGTTAGTTCTGCCGCCGTTGAGGTCGTGACAAGCGATGTCTTGAACCGCAGTGTCATTCCTCGCGTTGGTATAACCACGGCACCAGAAGAACTGCACGACGTAGTCGATCCATCGGTATAGATGTGCACGTGGTTGCTGTACTTTTCGTGCAGAAGAAGTAAGCTCAGCTTACTTTTCAATCTCACCCTCAGTGGATTAGTTTACAACCTGCCAAGCACGGTAGGACTTTCCATCTATGCGGACGACATCTGCATTTGGGCATCAGGTGTGACACGACTTCAGCTTCGCGCTCGGCTTCAGAAGGCAGCCACAATGACATCTTGCTACCTTCGTGAACAAGGACTTGAAATTTCGTGCGAAAAGTGCGCAATGGTGGCATTCACGAGGAAGCCAATGTCTGGTTACGGCGTATCTATTAACGGACAACTTATACCATACAGCAGAAGTCACAGATTCTTGGGAGTCATAATGGACAGAGACCTGTCTTGGACTCCGCACGTCAATTACGTGAAAAAGCGGCTGACTGCTATCTGTCACCTGTTCAGGTTCCTTGCAGGAAAAAGTTGGGGAGTATCTATACAGGCTATGTTACAGCTTTACATGGCGTTGTTCGTTGGATTCCTGCGATACAGCCTGCCTGCAATATCCAACACCTGCAAGACTAACCTGCGTTCGATTCAGAGTATTCAAGCCCAAGCCCTTAAGATATGTCTTGGCTTACCACGCAGTGCATCAACGGCTGAAACCATTGCCCTTGCGCAGGATAACCCAATCACGACGCACATTACCGTTGAGACAATGCGTATGCATCTCAGGCATTATGCTAGGACCCCTTCCCACCACTTGGCGAGCCTCACTGCTGCAAGGCCCTGCTCGACATTTAGCAGTATTGTCAGTGCACATCGTGCGTCGTTTACTTCAGGGTACGCACCTGCGGCCAAGCCAGCGTTTCCTCCGTGGTGTTTGAGCCGTCCACAAGTACATCTAATGATTCCGGGACTACAGAAGAAGACAGATCCAAAGACAAATTCTATCAAATTCTATAAGGAGGAGGGCGAGCTGCAACGTGAGCCCCCCCTCCTTCCCAACGAACTTTCTGGCTACGCTACTGCGTGGCATGTGCCTAGGGTGCTTTAAATACTGCGACCACCAGCGCTATTCGGCTTGGGACGAGAACAACAACGGACACAGTCTACAAGGCATTCCAGACAGAGCGTAACGTCACTCAGAAAGACCGCAAGCCGGTACGTTTGCGTTTCGTACGATGATGCACGGAATAATCACTGGTCCCACAAAGACGAAGTTCCATATAGCGCTGCTGGCACTTATACTCGTAGAAAGTCCCTGTAAATCTGTGCACGATGCCAGGCGCCGGTAATACAATGAAAATCACTATGAAAATGTAATCGCTAAGAACACTACAACACCTCCCGCTATGACAGTCGCTGACAATTGTACCCGTTCTTATTACTGAAATGCGAGGTAAGTAGAGAGCAGTGAATGTAATAACAATATAAGAAAGATCTCTTCAAAGAGTGCGCAATGACACTTTGCGACTTTTAAATATAACCAACAGGAAACAACGGCGTTCTTCGGTTCTAGTGACGTTCAAACTCGCACACGAGCGATCAAGGGTGTAGAGAGTAAGATAACACAAGATATTCGAAAACGGCCGGTGGCTCGGCGAAGCACCGGAAAAAGCTAGTGGAAAATTCTAAAAGCAACATTTGATACCCCCCAAGAAGGTAGAAAGAAAATCGCATGAAAGAATGCCTTGGCATGAAAGAATGCCAAGGCTAGAACACAAAGTGATGCGCAGCAGCTGAAGGCGCCCGTATAAGTCGACCAAACGCAGCTATAGGATGACCCCAAAGTGCAAGCAACAAGGACTGGGTAGTTGATGCCTCGCCAGCCTGCAGGATTTGAACTGCAAGCTAGGGAGATCGGCAAGATTGAGAGCGGGCACCGCTAAGGACTCGCCAGGGTCACTTCTGTTTATGCAGCGAAACTGTGGGGCGCACGACGCACGGTTCCGTTTTCACCGAGACCCACACCGCAGTCCACGCGCATCACGATCTCAAGCTGATGGAGCCCGTCCGGGAATGCGGCTGCGAACTCCAGTCTGTGTTTTGCATATATTGGGCGGAGCACCGCCTTGCCGTGATCCTGCTGCTAGATGCACGTCCTCGTGTGCACTTCTGCTGCGGAAGCAGAAGGTGAGAAAAAGGTTTCGAAAAGGGCGAAGCGGAGTATGTCAGAGAAATCACACACAAAGGACGTCTTCGTGAGTTCCTTCGAAACGGGCGCATCGCGAACCGCTCCTTCATCTTTAGCGGCTTCCACGAAAGAGCCACAAACACGAGCCAACCTGGAAACGCTTGACGGATACGGAATGCTCTACAGGCGTGTGCTATACGGACTTCTCTGGCAGCGCTAAAGTTTAAATTTGACGCCATCTCGTTGCAAACGCTTCAAGCAAGCGTAAGAATTGTTTTTGTTTTTGTTCCCTTTTTTCATTTTTTTTTTACGCGCCACCGTAACTGATCAGCTCGTGAACTCGGCAGTGTTTGTCTGAAGCCGCGAAGAAAGCGAACGAGTAAGGCACCTGGGCTTCCGTGCTGGCTCCGGTCTGTCTGTAAATTTCGTCTGCACATTTAATTAGCACTGGCGTCAACGACAACGCCGAAATTTGAGGATAAAAATCGTTAAGCGTCCCTCATACTCTTTAAACTAACACTTTGAACACAAAGTCTGACAACCATATGGCTGAAATTGCGCTGTTGAAATGTTTGCTATTAATGGATTATGGACGATATTATTGGACGAATGGATAATGAAAAAATTTTTATAAAGATCTAACCCCGCTTACTCGCTTACTATTCAAGAATACATTGAGCATGCATTGGAACGTGGTTATTTGCGGCACTATATTGTCCTCTGTTATGAAAGGGTGCTTTGCTGTACAAGTGCTTTACTGTACGGACGCCTTACCCGTACGCGGGAGCCAACCAGTACTTCGAGTGCCACTTGCTCAAGCAACGCGTTCGGAACCCCGTGTAGTGCCTGCCACCGCCCCTGATGGCCGACGCTACAACCAGAGGCGCAGCGTCTCAACGACTGCGTCTCAAAGCGCTAGCTGTCGCGAGCGAAGAATGTGAGAACGCTCCCCTTACCACCGTGCCACCATGCAGTAGTGAACGGTGCTACCCTGCCAGCGGTGCCACCATACGGTCCCACGGCGCTGTCGCGTGTGTTTCATCTTGAAAGAGATATGCTTTGGGGGCACAGTCTAGGTGGGCAGACAACTCGTAGCTTCGCGCGCGATGTGTTCTCGCCGCTCAACTTGCGTTGAAGCGATAGACAGCACAAAGGTCACTTCGCTCGCTGCTGCTGCAACGATTCCTCACGCCAGCGTTTTGACGGCGAGTATCCGCGGTCATGGAGTGTGAAGTGTTCATGTCTGCCTGTGCGCACTGACATCACGCTCGGTAATTTAGATAGTAAGTGAATATTTACAATGGGGCCTTCTGCTCCGGCGGCTGCTGCGTATGGCGCGGCCGCGCGAGCCCTGTGCTGAATACCATCTGCGATGCGGACAGTGTAGGCGTCTAGGCGCACCGAGGGCCGATAGCGTCGTGTGCGCCATAGCACCCATACGCTTGTGCGTCACCCGCGAAGCGAAACGTCACTGTACTTTTTTTTTGTGTGTGGGAAGGGCATGGGGGTGCTCATGTGAAATACGAGAGTTTCCAGTGCTGTGACATTACTAAGTGACCAACACTAAATTAACAGGAACAACATTATTACTCCAAAGATATATCAGATTAAACAAGGCGATATACTTCAGGAATAAATTGGCAGCGCCACTACAGCGCACACATGAAAACAAGTATGAGCTTTCGCCTATTTGGTGGCATTGTGTGTGGCGCTGCCTCGCTTAATCAAATTCCGTTACAGAAATGTCACCGTGTACTTGAGAATATAAAACAGCCTAACAAAGCATTGATGAGCGAAAAGAGTGATACACTAGCAGTGCGCACGCCATTCAAACTTCTCCACCTAGCAGCTGAGAATTAGAAAAACTATTTTGTAGAAGTTGTGGGTTTGGCTCCCACCATTAGCAAGTTTTCTTTTTTTTTTCACTTTCATTATTATTTCACCATTGGAATTAAACAATTATATTTTCCGATGCTTTTATTGACTATACTTGTCTGTTGGTTTCATTTCATCTTTACTAAGAAAGTGTTTACGAGTATCCGCGCGAGGTGAGGGCAATCAAGCTTTGTAGATCCGAGATGTGTGCACTTGTATAACAAATACACCTTTGTGATCGAAGGAATGAAATGTAGACGTTGGACTGTGAACAGTCGCAACAAAAGCCTATACACTATAGATCCTGCGTTCATAGTACTCAGTGTCGAAGCTACGTACATTACGCTTTCTTATAGCCCCACCATCACCACGAAGTCTCTCATCTTCTGACTTCATCGATATAATTGCAGGTGCAGTTCATAGCTGTGCGAGGAACCTAGGTCCTCAAATATATTAAAAATAAAATAAAAGCCAGTCCACTGCATCTTTTCAACAACAATATGAAGGGACAGTTGAGCATAACTGTGAAACGTAAAAGTAAAAGGGATGCGACACACTCTTGATTTCTTTCCAGCATTTTCCCTATAAGTAAATATGACGTCATCACTATTACACATCAGCGAAAAAAGGAGGGTGCGGATACACTCGATCACTATCGCACCAGCGCTATCCCACCAGATAACGCTCTGTCTTGCCCTTTTGATTTGGCTGTCCCATTTCAGCGCTGGAAAATAGCGTTGTGTCAAACCAGCAAACCCAGCAGCACATTCTTGCACCAGCTACCTCTGTGATTGCCATGAAGCAGGGTCGTTAATTTGTGGCTATGTCTTCGACTACAATCTATACCGCTTCTACCGTCAACCGTTCATGGCCGTCTGACCCACTGATAAAGCAGGCGGAGCACCGCTTTGAGCATTGGCGAAGTGCGAAAAAAGAAAGAAATAGTAGCACCGGAAAAGGCATCGCTACGAAAAGCAGCCCAGCATGGCGCCATTCATCCTAAAACGAGGTGGACTGCCAGAGAGACGTCCAGCGTCAGCCAGCGCAGCGGTTGGCGTTCAAAGAGCGCCAACAGCGAGCATCTCCTGGAGGGACGCCATATTGTGCCTATTCGCCATTTAGCGACACGTGGTGAATCGGGCCATCGCGAATCAACTACCGCGCTGCGCACCCGACCCGCTTTTCTCCGCGAAACACAGCGCAAACGGCAAGCTCGTTTGGAAACCATTTTGCGAACACGGCAGCAGAGGCCCGGCGCATAAACGCGGACAAGGTTTCGATGATGGTTTCCTGCGTCGCCGGAAGCTATATCGCGCGCACCGTGGCTGGACCACTCGGAAAACACGGTTCTCGCATTTGCAGTTTACAAATGGCCCGCGGGCTGAGTGAACGACACAAGGGGACGAACAACGATAGAGTCGCACAGAGAGATGCGGGCCAGAGTTGGGCGGCCGCTGTTCGCGACGACGATGATCGACGATGGAACAAAACGACGGAGACGCGGCGTGGCTGGGCGGGAGAGGAGAAAACGGAAATGTATTGCTCCAGAAGCGGGAGAGGAAGTGGAAACGAAGGAGAGACGAGAGGAACGGCTACAACGTTTCCTAAGAGACAGGGGGCTTTATCTCCTGCCGAAATGCACGGGCTGCCTCCCACGCTGGTTCAACTCACAGCGCGCAGGTGAAAGAGGCTGGTTTTAAAATGAATGACAACGTCATTGATACTGCGACAGGCGTTCGGCCTCCATGCTGTGTTTTTGGACTCGCATCCATATAAAAAATTCGCAGGGCATTTTGCCTCAGTGCGGCAGACTCTGCGTTTGCACTTACGAACGCAGTGCATACCCTTCGGCGTCTTACGTGTTTCACCGCCTCGTCCGAGAACACTAAACGGGCTAAACGCACTCTCTAAATGACGAATTCCTCAATCTCCTTTTTTCACACATATAAATCGACGGAGGCACGATTGTGACAGGACAACTTTTCCATAGTGCCCTACAAAATTTCTGAAATAGAAGCATATTATTTTATTTTTCTATCAACACGTTGGCGCTGTAGCGGAAAGAAGGGGAGGCAAAAAATCATCACTGCACAGAGGCCAACAAAACAGCATAACCGCGCAAGCGAAAAGAGGAACTTTGCAATACATTAATTTACATCTATACGAACTCGATAATGTTTAGCTGTCTGCACTTAGTAGATAATACCGTGAAAATTGAGGTATAACAGAGGAAAAAAACATTTGTTTCTTTCAAACACTTCCTTCTTATCGAGCGTCCACTTCTTCGCTTGGTGGGAGAAGAAGAATGTTTTGTCGATACCGAAGAACAACTATCTCGAAACGAAATTAGCGTATCTTTTGAGTTAATATATATGTTTCTGCCTAAGTAGAGACGGTTGAGAGGATCTTGCTAAAATACGGACATGTATCCGAAATAGGAGTGCAGTTAAACATACTACCAACTACAGAAAAGCAGGTACGGTGTTTAAGCAACAGGAAAAGCTTAGTATTCGTTGCAGTGGCTGCAGCGTTTTTCATTGCCAGCTCTTCTTCCGTTATTATTAGTAGAACATTCAGCTGTTCGAAGCTGATGGCGACGCCGATTGGGCAACTACAAACATCGACAGCAAGAAGTATAAACGAAACCGCTTCAGAAATCGTTTCATAGGCGACACACTTTCAAGTGGAACACCGGTAACGCACGTCTTAATAGCGCTGGAGCGATTCAGCAGTGATTTCCCGAATCATTGACCTGTCAACGGCATTGTGTCATTACGAACAGATCAAAATTATGCCGCTGCGACACGAAGCCAGGCCTACAGGCTGGGTAGAATGAGAAAGGAGAAAACAATTGCGAGAAGCAATGCCGGTAGAAGAAAAACGATGCCAAAAGACAAAAGAAAAGAGATCCTCTAACGCAGCTCCTTCACGGTCGGCGAATAAGAGCAGCTCCATCGCGTATGACATATCGATTGACAAAGGACGGCAGCAAGCAATTCTACTCTTCCGCTGGATGAAGAATTTCTGAGCTTCAACTATCGATCCATTGTGCACCGCCCAGCGCCGGATCGTCATCATTCCACGATCTGTTCGCCTAGCCCTAAGATCAGTTCTTGTTCCTGACCGTATAGCTACCACGAAAGAAACACACGCGTGCCTCGCTATGCGGACCCATCGAGTACAAGAAGCGTCGCGATCAATCAGAGGACCGCGGAGCTGCCGCTGCGCAAAGGGCCCACAGGAAGACGGGCCAATGCATTTTTCTTGTAACGACAGCCCACGCTGCTGCAACGGCTCGCATCCTCGGGTTCAAAGGTCGCCGCAGTAGGGCAGCCTTGAAACCAAGCGGTGCACACCATGGCGATGGCGGGAACAGAGGGCCCATTGATGTCGACCCGAGACTCCGCAATCTCGTCTTCGCTGTCACGACGCTCCACAGTTGCCTGCTGCCGGAACAAAGCATCGAACGGGAACTGCCGTCATTTTCATTTTCGGCGACGAAGTTACGGAATGCAATATCGCTCATTCACAATGACCAAGCCGCAGCTCGAACAATCAGCCTCGCGTACCATACTTCAATGACGCCGAACCGAGTGCCATTCGGGAGAAAACAAAATAAAGAGATTAACGAGGCAGTAGTAACGTACCATATTCCTCCGATTATAACGATATTTTTAAACCAGCAAACTTTTATTCTTCTAATTAAAGATGTCACTCATGATTTCTGAACAAGAGGCGCAAGCCTACAATACTCGCAGCACTCGCACGTCGGCTCCTATACTGCGCCGGCGTCCACCGTAGGGGAAAAGTGAACTTGCCTGAAACCTACATCCCAAAACTCGTCACTACAGTCGGCCGCAAAAGTTCACGGGACACTGCTTCCACGACAACTGCGACTTTCAGCTAGGCACGCCGCTTCTAATCATGGTTAAATTCAGAGCGCGAACTACTGGGACATAAGCTAAGGCGCAAGAAAAGACAGACTTATACCTTACTAGCTCGTGTCCCAGAGTTCGCGCTCTAAATTTAGTCATGCTTCCATTCCAACTCGCCCATTTGTACCTTTTGATCAATTTAGCTTCTAATCAAATGACTCCCAGTATAGGTCACCCAAACTCGCGGAGATTAACACACTGAAGCCTCTCCTGCCAAGGTAATAGTGCTTAGTTGCCTCGTTAAAGGTGGGGAGAATGTCTTGGAACTCGACAAGCCTAGGTTCAACAACACCTCGACTCGCATTCGCGTCCGCGCGGTGGGTTAGTGCGCGCGCTTGGACGTGTGCGATGTCGTTGAGGTTGGGGAGGGAATCCAACTCTGAGTTTACGTGTGCCGGGAACCACGTGATATTACGTGGACGGATTACTCTACCGCCGATTATTCTATGTGCTTCTTCGGCGATGGAGCCAGGGGCGAATGCGCTGACCGCAGCCCTTCAGTGAATGAGATTTGAGTTCTCTCTTCGTCTAGGAGTGCCAAAGCGATCGCTGCCTGCTCCGCCCTCGCCTGGGTGGAGCCTCTGATGGAGGCCGCGTAAGTGACCTGCCCTTCGTGATTGACTATCGTTACGACGAAGCCCGATATGCTCCTATACTGAGCCGCGTCAACGAAGATGACCGTGTGAGGCGATTCCTTGATCTTCCGGAGGAGCACCACAGCCGGATATCTGCGTCTGCCCGCATTGTGTTGCGGATGTGCATTATTGGGAAAAGGAACAACCATGATGTTGTAACTTAGGTGATCCGACATAGCATATTTACGTTCCTCCACTACAGTGGGGCTGACTCGAAATACCGCGAGAACCTCCCTCCCCGCGGGGGTGCTGGAGAAACGTGATATTTGAGCCGTTTCCTGAGCTTCGATGATTCCGCCGAGTGTGTTGCGTACACCCAGCTGGAGAAGACGTTGTTGAGATGAAAATAAAAAAGTATCCTTAAAGGGACCGTGCATTCTGGGTATGCATGTGTCACGTCACGTTGGAAGCTCATCATTGCCATTGTCCTGTGCATCGTTTGCGCCGCCGCCGCTGCTTTCACAACTGCAAAAACGAAGAATTGCGGTCCCCCCCCCCCCCCCCCCCCCCCCCAATTATGCGGCAAGCTTCCCAACGATAATTTACATGCGATGTGCGCATCACACTCCTCTCCTGAATTTCGCCTGTACTGGCTCCCAAAATACATGCACAGAAGTCATCGAGATTAGAGTCTGTGTGGAACGTGAAACATCGCAAAGCTTACCAAGCGAGATAGTGCATGATTAGCGCACCCGTCTCCAGTCCACATTGGTACAATTATGTGAATGTAAGCTTCAGCGCCACTGGTAAGCCAAGCTTTGTTTCAGGCGCTTAATTGACTTTCCATTCACGTGTTTAACCCGGTATTCGTATGCAACACCTTATGTTTTGCAACAACTTAGGCTTGCCAAATCTACCAAATAACAATTGAATATATCACGTAGCTATATTAGCAGAGAGAGAGAGAGAAAAGGGAAGACAGAAAGGCAGGGAGGTTAACTAGACTGAGTCCAGTTTGCTACCCTACACATGGGGAGGGGAATGGGGAGTGAAAGAGGGAGAGAGAGAACTTAGGTATAGGATGTCTACAGTCTGGCACTCAAGTCTGTTTCCCTCAGGTAGCGAAAAAGCGCTCGAACTGCTTTCTGGGCCAATGAACTATGAGGCCAGGCCCCCAAGATCTTCGCTTCCGTAAATGGCCTGTCATCCAGTCTATTTAAGGCACACTGGAGAGTCTCGCGTTGATTATCGAAGCGAGAACAGTGGCATAGAAGGTGACTGATGGTCTCTTCACACTTGCACTTCGCGCACATTGGTGAATCCGCCATTCCAATACGATAGCTGTAGGAGTTGAATGCTACTCCTACCCACAGCCGACACAGCAGTGTTGCGTCACGTCGTGGAAGGTTCGCTGGTAATGTAAGTTTCAGTGATGGGTCGAGGCTGTGTAAACGACACAGAGTTCTGAGGTGTATGCCAGCAACCTAACGTGATTGTACGAGCGAGACTGCGAGCTCTCTTGCAGCGTCGACTCTGGATAAAGGTATAAGGAGTGTCGGTGAGCCAGCCTGGGCACGTCGGGCAGCGTCATCGGCGAGGTGATTACCAACGATGCCACAATGTCCCGGCAGCCACTGAAATATGATATTATGTCCTCTTTCAGAAGCGCAATGGCAGGTTTCGTGGATTTGTGACACCAGCTGTTCATAATTGCCACGTCGTAAACTTCTCAAGCTCTGGAGGGCTGCTTTCGAGTCACAAAATATTGCCCATTTGTTGGGCGGTTCTTTTTCAATGTATTCGACAGCAGCGCGAAGAGCGGCCAGTTCAGAGCCTGTAGATGTCGTTACGTGTGATGTCTTAAACTTGATGACGACCGATTGAGATGGTAGAACAACGGCGCCCGTAGAATTTTCCGAGACGGCACCATCCGTGTAAACATGAATTCGGTTAGAGTATGAACAATGCAGAAGTTCCAATGTGATCTGCTTGAGAGCCGCGGTGGTCAGGCTAGCTTTCTTCACTATTCCTGGAACAGCAAGGTACACAGGAGGCTTCTTCAAGCACCACATAGGGGATGGCGTTCTTGTTGCGGGTGAGTGCCTCAAAGACAAAGAGTGCCGGTTGGCCGCAATTGATCTGGAGAACGCTGCCCTGGGTCTTTTCTCAGGCAATCGAGCGAGATGGTGGTCAGGGACTCTGGATATATGGCGAACATGCACCCGGAGCGCGTCGATATCTATATAGGTCCTTATTGGGTGGTCTCTCGCGGTGGCAATTGTTGCCACGGTTGAAGCATTTCGAGGTAGCCCCAGACATGTTCGAAGGGCTTGGCCTTGAATGCTCTGTAGGACATGGATGTTAGTTTTGTTAGCATTGGACAGCACTGGTGTGCTGTATCGCAAGTATCCTAGGAAGAGCGTCCTGTATAGTTGAAGCATAGATGCCACGGATGTGCCCCACGTTTTACCGGCGAGAAACCTTAGTATATGGGAGATAGAAGTAAGCCTCTTCTTCAAATATGTGATGTGGGCGCTCCATGAAAGGTCTCTGTCTATAATAACGCCTAGGAATCGGTGAGTTTTTGCGTAGGAAATTGGTTGGTGGTCAATAGAAATGGGGTACCAGGTCATGGGCTTGTGGGTAAAGGCGACTAAGGCGCACTTCTCGGTCGAAATGCTGAGGCCTTGCGCACGCAGGTACGATGATGTTAGGGTCACTGCTTTTTGGAGCCGTGCACGCACCTGGAGACGTGTAACTGCCGAGGCCCATATGCATATGTCGTCAGCATATATGGAAAGGTTTACTGTATATGGTAGAACGTCGGCAAGGCCAAGGATTGCAAGGTTGAACAAAGTGGGGCTAAGAACCCCACCCTGAGGGACGCCACGGTAAGTGTAATGGTCAGCAGTTCGGCCATCTGCACTGTGCACAAAGAAGGATCTTTTGAATAGATAGCTCCGAATCCACCGAAACATGCGTCCACCTATTCCATTATTTTCCAGGGCATCAAGGATGGCTTCATGCGTTACATTATCATAGGCGCTTTTCACGTCGAGGAATAGTGCAACCGATATACGCTTGTGGTGTTTTTCCTGTTGTACAGACGAGGCTAGGTCGATGACGTTGTCAATAGAGGAACGGCCTCTTCTAAAACCAGCCATGGCATCGGGGTATACGTTGTGGCGCTCAAGATACCATTCTAGGCGGGTGAGAATCATTCTTTCCATGACCTTCCCAACACAGGTGGACAGCGCAATGGGTCGGTAGGACGCTAGGTCAAGTGGCGACTTTCCAAGCTTCAGGAGTGGTATCATGCGGCTGGACTTCCACCGCTCAGGAACGACGCCATCATTCCATGACTGGTTATAACATTCCAGCAGTCTGCTTCGGCCATCTTCACCTAGGTGGCATAAAGCAGCGTAGGTGACGCCATCTGGTCCTGGCGACGATGAGCGCCTGCATGAGGCCAGAGCAGCGTCCAATTCCTCAAGTGAGAAGGACACATTCAATTCTGGGAAGCGTGTCGCAGGAACTTCACCCAGAATTTCACTATTGATGGTGACCCCACTGCCCGCAATCTTCACACAGAAATCTTCGGCTATATCGACCTGTGAGCGGCCTTGATGGAGGGCTAGGGCTGAGAATGGGTGTCGTTGCTGTGGAGACGAGCCAAGGCCGCGCACCGTCCTCCATATGATAGACAGAGGCTTGCGGGGGTGAAGTTATTCGCAGAACATGCTCTTTAGATATACATATGAGCCTACTATATGTTTGTAGCTTTTATGTCCCGATTCATTCTTTAATTGTGGCTCAATAAGAACAGATTACAAGAACAATATAAAAGGCAGTCGATTGTTTACCTGACTCTACCGTACAAATTCACTGCTTCGTTCATTCTTAATGACTATATATATATATATGTGTGTGTGTGTGTGTGTGTGCGTGTGTGTGTGTGTGTCACGTGACTGCGAATAACGAAACTGTCACGAAACTGCGAATAACGAAACTGACATTTATTGGGCGAAATTGTGCCCACCAAACCAAGTTACACTCAAAGCAACACGATAGCTGCGAACACAGTCGGGGATCGTCGGAATCTGATCTGCCGGTCATCATGCAAGGTTCCACAGTAATCGCTGGCACCCGCGAGTCTTCCAGAAAGTTCTACACAATTCGCGTCGCACACGCAATCAGGTAACACAAGCTTCTGTGACAACAGACAGCAGTTAGAACTATCCATATCATTCGAGAAACTTCCGATACATACGGGCGCGTCCCGCGGTGAGCGATAACATTGGTTAGACCATGAAAAGTGGTCACCCGAAAAAGACGAACAAGTACACTTGTCAATATGTACCCAAAGCTTACTACATTGGCTTATTCGTGTGACCTGGTGAGAACAAAAGCTCGTTACATACACGTTATTGTCATACTACATCTATACGAAGTACGTAAATCGCCACGGGAAATTAAAGAACTTACAGCTCTTCGACTGAATGTCTACCGTATTTCTCTCATTTCACTGTTATCACTAGAAATGAACAAAATTGACCGCTTACCCAAATGTACATGCGCATCTATAGGCTTTAATATTCAGGTCACCGATTATTTTGTTTCGCGAGGTACAGCAATGAAACGAGAAAAGACATGACTAAGGTGTACAAGAAATTCAACAAGGACTGTTCATTATTCGGCGCGAACTCTTCTCCCAAAGTGCTGAGATATCACAGACACACACGCGCACGCACGCGCGCATGCACACACACGCACACACAAGCACATCCCATGCAAAAGAAAATGTGAAGCACTTGCCACGGTGCTCCTCATACATAATTCATAAGAAGAAGGACCGGAACACATTGTGGCCGCCTGCAGGCCACCCGAGACGCTCTTGGTACCGTGTTAATAAGAAACGGTTGGTGCCCTGGCCTTCTACGTGCAAAGGCGAGAACGATCATCGCGGACGTGCTGAAGAATGATAAGATGAGACAGCTACAACTTACACATAATGACAACGGACAGAACAGCTAGATGTCTTCTGCTATCTTCACGCTTTAGGTGAGAATGTAACATGGCTGCCATAAAAGCGAAGACGAAACAAAGAAACTGTGGTAACAAGTACGGGTCACCGTATTTAAAATATAAACCAACGTGTCGCGACGAGATTTCTTTTATACACAAGTGCGCGATACTTAAATACAAATTACTCGCACAACAGCTACACAAAGGAGTCGCGTCATCATTGGTTCTATTTTTGCCCAATTAAAGCTGTGTCCATTTTGCCTCATCGGGCTACCAACAATGAATTGAGCGTTTGCCAAATAGTTTTCAAACATGGGAGAAATTTCCTTACGTACACGGAACAGCAATTTTTTTAACACGAAAGTGTTCTCTGCACGGTTCTAGTAAAATATCTGCCCCGTGTACGTAGGTCATGCGATCATCATCCCGCAAATTTCCCAGCATTTCCGATGGCAATACCTTGCCGTTTCGTGTCTACTTAATCGTTAGGAAAGTAAGCATAGAAAGGTTTGCTTTACTAAAGCATTGTGCGCTCGAATGCGCATATTTGTTGCAATGGGAATATTTAGGCATAATTTGTTTTTCACTGGGTCAACAGTGAAAAACAATAATTCAATGTAATTCAATAAACAATAAGTAATCCCGCAGAACACAAAACCGGCAGTCAACCGCCACTTATAAGGGCAGTACAGATGGTAGCGCTTGAAAGTGCCTTTTGCGACCTATGTCGGCGTTTCCAGACAATGGCGTTCCTGGCGCTTTTTCGAGGCCGATCTACGACAACAATCACCGCTAGGAGGCGCCACAGCTGCTCAAACCGTGAACCCGTTAGACTGATTAATGAACTAGGTCCAAACAGTAAGCAAGGTCTGGTGGAAGCAGCGGACAAAACTTTAAGAGATGGAAGAGTACCAGACGATTGGCGCAAAAGTAGAATGAATTGAATTTATAAAGGTAAGGGGGAGAAAGATAAGAATTCACTCGCATAGACCGTTGACCATTACATCGGTAATATGCAGAGTAGCAATGCAGGCAATCAAATTAAAACTGCAAGGATGGACAGAGAATAATGCATTATGGGAGAACTGCAGAACGGCTTCAGAAAAGGTAGGCGTTTGGAAGATACCTTATTTGTTCTTACTCAGTGTATATTGAAATGTCAAGAGTAGAAAGCGACCGTTATATGTGGCCTTTTCAGGCATCACAGGAGAGTATGACAACGTAGACCGCAACATTATGTGGGATATTCTGGAAGGGGGATGTTTACCGACGATTGCATACAGCTTTTAGATAGATTTACCTAGAAAATACCGTTTGCATTGAATGGCAAGGGATCAGGAGCGAGGAGACAGTTGATATCAACAAGGGACTGAGACGGGGTGCCCTTTATCCCTACTGCTGTTTATGATGTGCCCGGTGAGGATGGAGGGGGTGCTAGAAAGAAGCAATATCGGGTGTAATCTCTCATACAAACAGGTGGGTAAAGTAATAGAGCAGCACCTTCCAGGTTTATTTTATGCGGACGACATTATGTTGCTAGCTAACAAGCAAAGTGATTTGCAACGTCTGGCTAATACCTGTGGACAGGAAGGTGACAATTTAGGTTTGAAATTTAGCGTTAGAAAATCAGGTGTTATGGTATTCAATGAAAACAGTGAACAGACAGTGGCAATACAGGGCTATCAAATACCTCTGGTAAAAGAATATAAAAATCTTGGCATATGGATAAACGAAGGCACTAGATATATATATGGAAACACAGGAAAAAACAATAACAGTAAAGGGGAAGCGAAATGCAGCAATAATGAAGCACAGAGCGCTATAGCGATACATAAGGTACAAGGTGCTCCGGAGTATGTGGAATGGTGTAATGGTTCCAGGACTTACTTTTGTAAATGCGGTTGTTTGCTTTAAATAAGGGGTACAATCAGGACTCGATGGCAACCAAAGGTCAGTAGGACGCCTCGCATTGGGCACTTACGGGAAGGCTAGAAATGACGCTGTGCAGGGTGATATGGGCGGGACAAGTCCTTAAGTGAGGGAAGATCATAGTAAAATTGATTATGAAGAACGACTGAAGGATATGGAAGAAAGTAAATGGGCTGGGAGGGTGTTGAGGTATTTGTACAGATAAAAACATTGATTCACATTGGAGGAAAATAACTAGGAAGCTTACCAGCAAGTATGCGGCCTGTAGGGTGAGCAACACAGCAACAAAGAACGTCAAGCGAAAAGCCTTAGAGGCTGAACTTATCTCATGAGTGGCGGCAACGGAAAAGAAGCTTGCCATAACTAACTACTTAAGAGGAAAAAACGAAATCAGGAAAGAAACAATTTATGATAACTCAAAAAGAAGCTCATGACTATTCAAGGCGAGATCAGGATGCCTTAGAACACGCGCCTATAAAGCGAGACATAAGAAGGAACAAAAAGCATGTGCTTGCCGCGGTAAAGCTAGGGAAACGATGGAGCATGTATTATTAGAATGTGAAAATATCTGCCAACCGGTCAATTTAGACACCACTGGACTCCTTGACGCCCATGGGTTCAGCGAGAGCAGGGGGAAAGTACGCAAGTCCGCAATAGAGATTAGTAAGAGGCGATTGGAAGATTGGAATAAAAGTAGGGAAACGACGAAAAACGGACATGCACAAAAAGAAAGTTCGGAATAGGGGTTCAGAAAAGTTGGTTATGGAAATTCCTCGTGCGTGTTTTTTTTTTTTTGTTTTTTTTTTAAACCTAGGCAGGGCATTAGGCAGTATAATAGCAAGAGCTTGGTGGTGCAACCAACCGCCCCGTTCCAAAGATCCACCCCGATCCATCCAAAAGTGCTTGAATCTAAAGTAGACGTAAGCATCAACCGCTCAGCAGTCGAGATAAGCAAGATACGTTAAGAGTATCGGTGGAAAAAACGCAGGGAAGAGATCGATACGACCGGATCCGTTATAGGCATACGTAGCGGTACAAGGTAGATGGAGAAAGTTTGAGGAAGAAAAAGAAGATTAATGATGTGTATACAAAATGCTAAAGTAAAGAGACGTATAGCATACCTGATAAACTAACGCAGGCTACGTCACTATTTGTCACCACCCGCTTTCAAAGGGGATGCCAACAGTTTATCACCGTCACCGTTATTGCGCCTCTACTCACCTTCCAACATGTGTACGAGCGCGCGATCTTGCCGGAGCCACAACGACGCTGTTTCGCCGCCTACGTGCTCACCAGCGCACGTCGCGCATGCCTATGACGCCTGGCAACCTCAGGGGTACTGTTTACCCTGAGCAGCAGCATGCTCTGTTAACAGAAATCGCAATAGTTGCTACCTAGTATAGCTAATTCGCTGCTTTATGATAACTGCAGCTGACAATCATATAGTTAGTACAATACCAACTAAACAAGGTAGCCACTGTCATATAATAGGTTTCAGCTCCTAATTCCAAACGCAGTTAGCGCTTACCTGGCACAAATATAATCGCATCTGCTGCATATATCGGACCGGCTGTGGCGTACCCCAGAGTGGGTCCGATATATGTAGTATAGAATAAGGACGTTGAATTCGGTTGTGCCAACTACGTTCGGAATCGACAGCCGAAACCGATAAATAACAGTGCCTGCATTGTTTAGTCAGTGCTGTTACTAACTCTGTAGTTGCGAACCGCAGTTACACAAAGGTAACAAATGGTGTGGCAGTAGGTAGTAACTATTACGACCCTTCCTTATTTTTTTTTTTTTAAGAGTGGAGGGTTTTTTGTGCTTGCTATCGCTGTCATTCCTTTGCTCTTCGAAAAAAAGTATAATTAATAAAACTCCGTGCATTTATACACTTCTATTTTCAAATGTGCAACGACGCTGCCCACTGTTTCGTAGAATACACGTTTCACTTTTTTCTGTCTTGACCAATTACTCTGAAAGAGGGATCAGACATTCTTCTTTCTCTCTTTTCACAGATACAACTGATTGGCATTAAACTTGAAAGTGTTTTTTCATGTTTTGCGAAGACAATATAGGATTTTCACACGGGCTGTGGCAACAGGGCAAAATTTGCAAGCTTGTTTCCCCTAACCGAGGACCGCGGTTGAGTTTCTGCGTACGTTTCTTTTATGGTTTTAACTTTTCAGCACCATTAAACATCTCTTCGATCGTTTGACTTACTGAGTGCGGGATTCATAGGCCGCGTACAAGCGAAATTTGTTTCAAAATAAATTTCTCTTTGTATTTCTACAGTGTATAAAACTGTTTCGACATATATATATATATATATATATATATATATATATATATATATATATATATATATATATATATATATATATATAGAGAGAGAGAGAGAGAGAGAGAGAGAGAGTCACGTTTTTTGCTTTCTTTTTCAGTGGCTGCCCGGTTTCTTTTTTTCCTCTTGGATATTTTGGTATGAGCGACTCTTTCAGAAACCAAGCTTTCCACAATTCACGGCTAACAAAGAAATCGGACAGGTTGAGTGGCATTTGCCAACTTCCCTCACTGTACACGCACTTCTACGATAGTCATAGGCATAGTCTCAGCTGTTCAGTAAGCCGACGAAATCCCCCATACACCACCGACCCATTCTTTGGGACGAACGGCTGCAACCAGCCGCGATGAGTTCCCGACTTCTCCACACGTGACCAATGTGTCACCCACCAGCCAAAAAAAAATTATATTTGAGGACTGCAGTAACATTTTGCAAACAGGACAATTTCGCGAACAGCACGTGCTGCGCTCTACCAGCGACATTGTGGCGAAGTGCGCGCCGCAATGCCCGCGTCTCGGACACCGCGGCCCTCGATCAAATGATAAGCCGGTCACCAAACCGTCGCCATTTATCAACGTTACGCCCTGATACGCACAAGCGTGGAGCAGGAAACAAAATAAGTATTTCTTTCTTCCGGCGCTCGCTAGCGACTCAGAAGCTGCTGAAAACTGATTTACTGCTTCAACGCCACGATTACTTCGCAGCGCGCCCGTTCCCCCTCGTTGTCTTATACACATGTGAAGCGCATTTCCGAGGAAGAAAAATAAACGCAGAACAAAAATAATTACATTAAAACGAAAGACCCATCTCAGCTCAATCATGGCCACTTAGCCACCACAAATTCACATCACGTTGCAGCGCACTTTATTGGTGCAGTGGCGTCCGCAGTGCCTCATCTAATCCTCGCCTCCGCAGAAACCCGCCCGTTCCCATTACGCAAGAGTGAAAAACAGGTGCATAACAGAGAGCGCTACAATGCGCTCCCCAGACTAAGCATTAGCACAGCAGCCGTGAGTGGCATGAAAAAACGCACCCCGGGTGGCAAAAGAAGAAAGACCACTAATAAATGACGACAGCATGCGCGGAGACCTAACACAGAAGTCTGAAACCGATACGTCACGCCCTTTTGTGGGGCATCCGACGCCTCGTTTAACCCGGTTTACGTCACGTCCGGTTTCCATCAATTAGCAACTGTCACCGCCGGGTGAGAAAGACAGTTTATAGATCGTTTCCTCGCATGGAGTCGCAATACCCGCATTGCACTTGAGGCGGTTGAAAAGTTACTCATTTGTCATCACTATAGTACATATAGAAAGGACGCAAAAGAACAGCGCTTATTATGTTTACACTAGTGCGATATTCTTTGAAGAATCTGAAATTAATTTGCCAGCAAGGCGTTCAGAAATACAGGACAAAATTAATGTCAAAGTTTCACTTTTTCAATTGAGCGCCCAAGCGGTAGCGTCATTACGTGAACGTGAAATCCCGAATTTGAAGGTGTCGTCAGCTGATTCGGGCATTTTCGCACGGGAAAGGTTCCGGAAAAGAGCTAGGTTACATATTTTATCCCTTTAGAAGCAATGAAATCCTTGCTTCTTTAACTAGCCCCGAGCACAGGCTGCAAAAATCGGTTCAATCACGTAGAACTGATGTAGAAACTTCCAAGGTGGCCGTGGCCAGCACTTTGCTTCTTGCGTGCATTTTGATTCAATGCCTGTATTCATGGTAAGCCTCACCTTTACAGTATTCAGAAGTGCTTGCATTAATCTAACTGAACTTTATATTCTGCTTTATACCCCAACAACGACCTGAGTACCGGATTCAAATGCGTTTTTTCACTACCATATAACTGTGCGTCACACGCAATATACCTATATCAACAGAGGAACAACCTACTTCAAGTAATAACTCCATTCCACGAGCTATCGTTCTACTTCGTGCCGTTTCCTTTTGGCATAAACGAAAATTTAGGAAAGCGCACAGTCAGTATCGCGACTACAGTGCTGCCAAAAGGCCCGGTTAGCGTAACTATAATATTCAGAGGCGGCACGGATACATGCAATATGCAGAAGCAGTTCACAATAGAATTCGTTGTTTTGCTCATCATTATTTTAGATATACCTCATGTTTCATTTATTGTTTGCTTTCTGTAGAATTATCATAAGGAAACAGAGCAGTCAAGGTTCTTTCTACCTCAATCTATCCACAGCGAGCCATTTATTGGCGATTGTGGCGCACACTTCTTGTGTCTTCGTGTGCTCGTCTTTTTCGCGCCATTGCGTGACGATTAACTACGTACCAACTAGCCCAAGCATTAGCATTAAGTTCGCTTATAGTAGAACAGGTACACATGTGCAGGTACTCGTTTTTCGTAACCTTTGAAACCCTGTGCCAATAGGACAAACAGCAGGTACTGACACCACTATTTAAAGAGTTCGCCTATACATACATCGACCTCGCAGGTCTTACCAGATATCTTCGCACGAGTACAACCTACTGAAAAATGCCGCGTCTATTCTGTTTAGTAGGCAGCGATTGCAGTAAAAACGCCATACTTATTTTAACACGTTTATAAATTGCTTGGAAAATGTTTTATGTAGGCCGTATTGAGAAACAGAAAGATGGATCGGGAATTTTTCGTGATGTCGACAATATTCTGGTTGACAATTTTGCTGTGCTTATAATATTTGAAAACTTCCTTAATTAATCTAAGTAATTATGTAATTAGCAAAATTTTTAAAAAGTGTCTGACTTGCTCCAAGCGACGGCAAACAACATCTTTTTTCTGCCGAGCTACGTGGGACCCACATATTTGAAATTTCGGCACAAATTACGAGGGGTACGCTGTTATTCTCGCGATGTTTGCACTTCCTGTTACGTCATTTCAGAATGCTAAAAGTCAAAGCATTTTACCGGAGGGAATGCGCCATCAGGCTGCGCCATGCCACAGGGCCGGATGCACTGTGCCGGCTTCATGGACATGAACACGTGATGCCCTTACCTGCGAAGAAAAAAACGTTACAACCACATAAGCGAATATGTACGCACGTACATATCGACAACAACAATGACATCAACAGCAGCAGCAGCAATAATAATAATAATAATAATAATAATAATGATGATTATGATGGTGATGATGATGATGGTGAAATATGCAGAAACTCCACTGGAGTTGTCTAAGTATCCATAATACGCCCAACTTTCAAGTTGGCCCAACACCAATCTTCAGTTGAGCCCCCCCCCCCCACACACACACACATTTCAAGTTGACCCACGCTCAAATTTGAAGTTGTCTCAACCCGTAATTTCAGTTGGGCTATCATAAAATTTCTGTGATGACACCCCTAAATTTCAAGTTGGCTGACCTCCAAATTTCAAGCTGACCCACCCCGAAATGTAAGTTGGTCCACCTCAAACGTAAGTTGGCCCACCTCAAACGTAAGTTGGCCCACCCCTATCTTAAGTTGACCCACCTCCAAGTTTTAAGTTGGCCCATCCCCAAATTTCAAATTGGCACATCCCCAAATTTCAAGTCAGCCCCTCCCCAAATTTTTAATTTGGCCAACCCCCAAATTTAAATTTTCAAGTTGGCCCACCCCCAAATTCCAAGTTTGCCCGCCCCATGCACTTTCAGTGGAGCCCTATGTATACCTGTGGTATGCACAAATCTGATCATGTGGGCATTCTCTCCGGTCAATTTTATTTAAATAACATACACCACACCCGACTGCACTCACGTTGCGATTTAAAACCCTCGCAATCACAGAAACATTTTCAATATTCGCGGCGTTCTTGTATTAGACGTCCACTCGCTATATTTCACAGTGTACGTCACAGCATCGTTGCACGTCGTCAGCATGACAGAGAAAGCTGGGCAGTGCTTTTAGAGACGATGCTCACAAAAGAAGGAAATGAAAAACGCAATAGCGGCACTCAGAAAACATACTGTATATACGAAATACCTTCAGCTTTTGCATAACGCATCAAGTTGGTGGCTCAGAACCTCACTACAGCTTAACTCGCTTTACTCGAAAATAACAAAGCCGGACAACAATTTTAGCTCCCTAACCAATGCGCCGAACACCTGCATGGAGCTATTTAAACAAACAAGAAAAAAAATTTAAACCTGCCTCAGGCGCTGGCAGACTTGAGGAATTCCAAACAATCTTCATCAGACAACGGTTCACGTGCGTCTATGGTACAAGGAAAGTTGAGTAGTAAGAGTAGGCTGCGCGAAGAAAGTTCGCGAACACCAACTATGATGGATGAGGATGGAGTACGCCGTGAATTGTTAGGAAGGCGGCTCTCGGCGGCTATTGTGAAAGTTCAGCCGTCGGAAAAAGAAAGGCGCAAGGAGCAGACGAGCGAGAGGACACGGCAAACACGCCAGGTGGTTCGATTTCGCGGACGTGCACGCATGGCTAAGCGCTCGAAGGAGACCACAGATTCAAGCATGGGACCGATGAAACGACATGAGAGCAATTCCACGTAAGTTCTCGCGTTTCGTATTCGTCTACGACAAATGACATCCAATCGAATTTTTTCGCTGTCTGCTTGATTTTGAGAATCATTACAATCAGGTAGACCCGCGCGTTAGTTTGTTGGTTCCTCAATCAATATCGGTAGTAGCAAACGGATAAAATGATCAGAGCGCGTTTTTTTTTTTTTTTTCAGCGAGCAGGAAAGACGGAAGACTTCCCCCTAATACAAAGCGGCGGTTTAGGAGTTGAGAAGGGTTAGACAAGGCGACGTAAAACAACCCAAGAACTACACGCCTAACTTTTTCTAGAAATAAAAACAATTGCCTATCCTAGAGATCTCACTTAGCGCTCTAATGCGTTCATATTAAGTCACGTCGTACTTCTCAACGCATAAATGTAGAAGACCCCGAAAGGTGGAAGCCTTCGAGCACGTATTAAGATAACTTAATCGCCATATTCGATCTCTCTTCTAGCTTCCTTTTATTCCCTTCCTTAACAGCCTTGTTACCCGTCTTCATCTTCATCTGCTTCCGTTCCTGACCAGGCAATCTTATAATAAATATGGGTAACTATTATCTATCGAGATGCTGGCCAACGCAATAACCATTTCATCCGACAAAGGACAAAGCCTTCTGCTGCTGAATTTGTTCTATTTGTATTGCGGCGAGCTTGGCGTATGTATCCGAGACATTAATGGAAGACGAAGCCGCGCTTACGCTTGCGTTGCAGTTAGCAGGAAGACCGCGACTTGTCCAAAGGGCAAGATTACGCAGTTCCACGTTGATTTTTGCAGCATGTTTAGCGACGACGTGCTCCACTGTAGCATGTCCTTCGTGACGATCATGCCGAGCAGAGCCGGGGCGGTCAGCTCGTCTTGTGAACATGCGGAGTCCTCCCCATCCGGCTTGCAACCAGTGATGACTGGCTGGTCTCCTTGCTGTGTGACGTGGAACGTCACCCACATGTCAAAATCCGTAGACGACTTCGCCAAATGGTTCGACCTGAGAGCATCTGAGCATCTGCGAGCACAAGAAGCAGCTGTAGAAAGCATGGTGGGAAAGCTTTCTGTATGCTTTTAGAGGAAATCCAGTTGGCTTGTAGGGGCAAGGCGATCGCTTATAACCAGAAAGATAGAGGGTCTTCTGAATTACCTTTTTCTGAAAAGCGCCGGCAGGTTGCGAATAGCGAAACTCATGCTTCCCGAGTAATCAGTCGTGTCACTAGTGATGCTCGAAATGAGACGCGAATGTCAGCAACAAAAATAAGTCAGGTCGCTTTCCACCACAGATCACATTTTCTATTTATTAAGATATGTCACCAACCCAGGCCCACCACCTGCTGTAAACCACATATCCGACAACGGGACAGGGAAGAGACAAAGCGGTTATGAGAAAAGTGCAAAGTAATCCAAATCTGTATGCACCACTGAGAGACCACAATTTCACACAGAAGGCTGAGCGTATGTGATTAACCAGTTACTAAGTCACATTGCAATGACGATGAAGCAATCAAACAAAACCAGTGTGTACGTCTCGTTAAGGTAAACATACTTTTTGTCCCAGCGGTTGCAAATGGCAGGAAAACGACAGAGCTCGCACACACTGATGCATCAATCAGCCTCATAAATGAAAACATGGTAGCCGAGGCGAAGATTACCACTGGAAAGTCAGTTCGAGTCTAAAGTTATGGTGGAGCTTCGCAGGAGTTGAAACGGTAGACAGACGCAAAGGTCGAGTTTAGAGGCCACCACATCACGACAACATGCTTGGTATTGTCTGGGACTGTGTTTCTTTTTGTCTTATCAAACCCAGAAATGAAGCTTTTAAAGATTCATATATCGTGGAATGGCATAGTGACTACAGATAAATAACGCAGAAACGGAACAACCATCCAGAGAACAAGTACTCTGTCATGTTCTGAAGATGCGCCGACCTTTCCAGAATTAATATGTGTAGGCACATGTCCACCACCTACAACTGCTACAGAAGTGCCATTTGAGTATAGAGACGTGTCCGCTGTGAGCAAAAATCTGTGAAACCTAAGTCAAGAGAAATTGTTCTGGCTTAAAAGGGAGCTTTAAGGAATGCTCGATTCTGATATTATTAGGCCGTCAATTTCACCATTTGCTTCACCGATAACCATCATACTCAAGGAAGAAAGATCAGACCACTTATGTACGGAGTACCGATTAATTAACAAGCAAACGGAACTCTTCGCTACACCAATGCCACGAGTAGCCGAAATCATCGATGAGACGGGTGGCTGTGATTGTTTCTCAAGAACCTATGTAAAGGACATTGGCAGGTCCCATTAAAATAAGAAACAAAGACGTTCACAGCATTTGTTACAGTGTTTGACAAATACGAGTATAATAGGCTATTATTCAGATGGGAAAATTCTGGAGCCTGATTTCAAGGACTGGTGAATTTGGTTCTAAAAAAGCGTATAGGAAAGTGCTGCAACGTCTACGTTGATGATATAACCGTGTACTCGAGAACAAGGGATGACCACCTGATACACTTATTGGAAGTCATTGAAGCACTCAATCAAGCAAGACTGAAAATTAATATCAATTAAATATAAGTTCTTTTGCCAGAAGGTTGTTTTCCTCGGCAGGGTTTTCGATAGAAGAAATATCTCGATGGAAGAAATGCTCGAGCCTTTATTAAGATAACTTCATCGACATATTCGATTTCTCTCTATCTCCCCTTCCTTGACAGCCCTGTTATCCGTATTCATCTTCATATGCTTCCGTTCCTCACTAGGGAATATAAATATGGGTAACTTTCAGCTGTCGAGATGCTGGCAAACGCAACAACCATCCGACAAAGGACAGCGCGTCCTACGCGCACTGCAGCACCGAAGATCTGTAGTTTTGATTTTACACCAACCTCCAGTCACTAGAAAGGGAGAAATCTTACGAAACATGGGGCAGTAATTTAATACGGCTACTCTCGTTGATTACGCAAGCACGGTCTAGAAGTGATATTGTTGGTTGTTTCAGGGGTCTTAGGAATTTTCACGGAAAGTAAAAAATGCGGCCGCCGTGGCCGGGATTTGATCCCGTGACCTCGTGCTTAGTTGCCAAACACCATAGCCTGAAAAGATCGATGAACTCTTCATTTTGAGTGTGCCGTGCATACTCTGAGGTTCTCGCTTTTTTATCCTATTTCAATACGCCTTCTGGCTTCGATGACATAGGGTGGCCAACCGGACTTAGCACGGTTGACCTCACAGCCTTATCACCTCTCTTTCTCTCTCTCTCATGTGAACCATTAGGGGTATAAGCATTTTCCCCCTTATTTTTTGTATGCCACGTCATTCGCCCAAGCCTGAGTCAACTGCTTGACATTACGCACTATCGTATTTAATGTTTGTTTTTTTTTTGTTTACAATACTGCTAACTCTAATGATAGATGTTCTTTCAGGGTGGTATAGGCAGACACATACATCACAACGTCGGTTCACAAACATCATAACATCAGTCAACAAACATACTCATAGATTTTACGTGAATATCACTATCTTACATTTTACATGAACACGCAGAGCAGCCTTTGGTCGCACAAATATCAACAGTGCTACATCTCGAGAAGAGCCTGAAATTGATCAATGGTATATTCTGTGACTACGCGTACGTTAATATCATTTAAATTATTACTACTGGCGAAAAAAAAACGAATATTTAGAAACGCCATTCTTGCACTAAAATGGGACTAACGAAAATGGATGTCGTTATGTTGTGGAATATCCAGGGGAAAAATAAATATAGTCATATGTTCAGCTATTTAACTTACCCTTAACAATTTTGAATATAAACTTAAGGCAATAGATAATATTCCTTTCTCCTACCGATTTCAGATCTGCTAAATAAATATAAATATAAATTAAATATAAACCTTACAGCCTTGCTTTGAACGCTGTCCGATTGATGTAGGTTAACGTGCGTAAACCGGTCCCAGATAACATTCGTGTATTATAGAACTGGGAGTACGACAGATTTGTATGCGACAAGTTCGGAGTTGCTAGGTGCCCTTCTGAGAGCCTCTATTAAATAATGACGTTTGGACATAGCCATATTATAAAAAGCAGCGATATGCTTATCTGAATTAATGTTATTGGCTGTAATGATAACCAAACAATTGAACTCATTGACATGATTTAATGCTTTACCGTCATGCTTCAACCGTATTGCTTGAACAGTGTTATAACAGCAATGAAACTAGCACCAATATTGAGGTTTCTTACATAAACACTTAATGCTATAACAATGAGGCCGCAGTCTCGAACTTTAATAAGGCTCTGGCCCCACAGAAGCGGCACCTACGAGCGTTAAAAATACTGGGATTTTACGCGCCAAAACCGAAATAGCACTATGAGGCACGCCGTATTCGGGGACTCCAGATTGGTTTTGACTCCTCGGGGTTCTTTAACGTGCACCCAATGCACGGTACACGGGCGTTTCAGCAGCGCAATACCACTAAGCAACCACGACGGATTACACACGAGCGCAAAGGAATTGAAAGATGGGATCTACTAGTTCAATGAACACTTTCCGAAACCTCTACACTTTGATCTTAGCCAAAAGGCCGAGAAGCGATGTGCTATGTGCTCTCTCTCTCTCTCTCCCCCTTCCCCATCTTTCATCGCCCCCATCCCTCTCCCATGTGTAGGGTAGCAAGCCGGTTACGCTAAACTGGTTAACCTCCCTGCCTTTCCTTCTCTACTTTTTCCTTCCTTCCTTTTTCCTTCCGAAACCTCTCTTGATCCAACATTAAGCCTTCGAGCACCATCACAGCTTCGCCGTAGAGACGCCACGCTTTTATATCGACTTTGGTTGGGCGTTGCCTTTACTAAAGCCTATGCCTTCCGCATAGGGATGGCCGACACACCAACCTGTGACCACTGCGGCCATGAAGAATCAATTGGCCATATTTTGTGCGCCTGCCCGCAGTACAGTCCACAGAGGGCATGCCTTAGCCACGAACTTGACCAACTGGACGACCAACCACTATCCGAAAAAAGAATACTACAACATCGAAAGGACCTACCTTCACAGAAGAAGGCCGTGCAAGCGCTTTTGCGCTTCTTGCGATCTACCGGCCTGTGTGAACGACTTTAACTGGAGCGCCTTTTGTGTGTGTGTCTCCATGTGTGCGCGTTCCTTTTTCTTTCATTTTTTTAAATTTTTTTTTCGTTTTCCTCTCTCTCATCTTTCTAACCCCTATCCCCCATCCCCAGTGTAGGGTAGCAAACCGGAGACTCATATCTGGTTAACCTCCCTGCCTTTCCTCTTCATTCTCTCTCTCTCTTCCGAAACCTCTCATGCAACGTCCCTCACAATCTTTTCGTTTTTTTCTTGTCACTTGGAAAGTGCCACCTCGTAGCAACTAAATGGCGCAGGAAATTCAGCGCATATATTGCAGCGAAATTGCGTCGTTTCGTTCGCGACAGGGAGCCCCACATAAAAAGATTCTCGTGGGGCGAGAGAAGTGCTGACAGTTGCGCGTACGATGTCATGCGGAGGGAAAACTTGTTATGAAGTGCGTTCACCTGGCAACACCCTCAACACGACCGTTCCCCAACACACCAAAGCAAAGGGCTCGAGTCGCATCAGCAAGCGAGTAAAGTTTTGACAGTCCTCCCCAAAACGCTTTCAGAACACGTCGCAAACAGCCTGTCTGCGAACTCACGTCGCCGAAAAACACACATACAAGGAAGAAATAACACATCGAAAGACAGAAAAGAGGAGCATGGGACCAAACGGCCCGATGCTACTTGCATCCAGAACTACGTGACGAACAAGCGTTGATCTAATATTTGACGCAGTCTCTGAACACGGGTCCTTTTTGTCCGCCCCCCCCCCCGCCGCTCATTTCTTTTTCTTCGAAAAAGATAGGCGTTTCTCAACGTAAGCGGCTGAAACCACGAAGTTCGGAGAGTTGCTTGTATAAGACGCGAACAACATCTGCGAATGCTAGACACTCTCAGGTTTCAATCAAATAGCAGTGCAAGAACGGAGGCAACAAGAGGTCTGGCAGGCTGCGTGGCAAACAAATCTCGAACGCCGACATCGCCAATCCGTGCAAGCACGAGAAAATAAGGGTATCGGAAAAAAATACAGGAAGAAACTTCGTTATAAGGAGTACGTCGAGGCGAATATTTACCGTAGCCGGAAGACACGGGATACCACGACGTAGCGCGTACGCTCTTTGAGCAGTAGTGTACGTCACAGTGCGACCTGTGCGTGAATATGTTGAATTTATTTTATTCCAAAAAGTGAAACGCGGCGTTAGCCGTATGATGCAGTTTGTCCTTTGGCGCCGCAAAATCACGCACTCGTAGCGAAGACCTCCGCTAAGAAAGCAACAACCTCGGTTATCCGACCGCGAGCGAAGGCGGTATGCAGCCCAAGCATCCACATTCACAAGAATTCAGCCAAATGTTAAGGCTGTCAAATAAGAAGGGCCAAGGCTTACCAAGCAGAGGCCAGTAACGAAGAAAATATACGCAGAGAACATTGATGGTGACGATGCTGACGGACCTCACGTGTGCGAGCAGCGATGCAACCACCGACACACACACGGAACCGAGGAGCACCTTCTCGTTGCCACCTCCGAAGCATCCACAGCCGCACGCCCCCGGGTAGTCATTCCTGCAGCGACTGCCGAGGGACTTTTAAAGCGCTCGTTTAAACGGTTGCTTCAGCACCGAGTGGTTAGAGACCGGCCATCAGTTTTCATCCACATCACTCTGGGCCATCTTGGAGCGATTCGGCCGAGCTAAATTTGTAGTACATGCAGGATAGGCATCCCGCAATGACAAAAGTGCCCAAAAAATGACGACAAATGTCTCAAGCCAACCGGCACGCCAAGCGTGCCGGAACCAAAAAAAAAATGGTAGTGAACAGTAATAAAAGGCAATAAAGAAGACCTGCGAAGGAACATCCGCGTGAACCTCAGGGGGGGGCGAAGAATGAGCGATACACGGGCCGCCGCCAGAGGGCGTGCCGTTCCTAATCCCTGCTGTGTGTCAAGACGCCATTAGCCGCACCGTGTCCCCAGGCTCGCTTGATTGACTTCGGCAAGCAGCTTGCAGTTCGTCAGCGCGTAAAGCGAAGGAGAAGAAAGAACGGTGTAGGAATAAGCTGGAGAAGCGCTGGCACTCGGGATTATTATGCCCGCCAGATTTATGTTTTCTTCGCGAGGGGTTTACGTAATACCCCCTTAAAAGGAAAAAAAATGAAAGTATGCTGCCGGCGTTGTCGAGGTAAAAAAATGACGCGTCTATCCGCACTTTTTTGTTGTTGTCATAGCTGCTGATTCCTGTCGTGACACTTCCTGAATTCCCGCAGGGTGACCTTTCTTAGTGCAAGCTCATTGGCGTCGAACTTCATATCAGACCGAGTGAAAAAAAAGACATCCCTATAGTCCGGCCTTTATCCATCGAGCCACCTCCACGGAGAGAACGGGTTCTAGATTCGCAAAAGAAAGTTAAGAGGGTTGTTTGAGTCTTCCATGCGCACGAAAGTTGGATGCCTGAGAGAGAGCGCAATAAATCTGACAAAGAAGAAGAGAGAGAGAAAAAAAAAGCGGCCGCGAATCGATAAGGGCGACCAGGGAAATTCAAAAGTGTCGGCGAGTCGCACAGGACCGGTACAAGAAAAAGGGAAAGAATAAAACGTCCCAAAAAAAGGAATTACAAGCCAGAACACACAAACAAAGATTTTAGATCCCCCAACATTTTAGAATCTGATAGCTGTGTCTTTGATCTTTGTGCTTCCTTATTTCTCCTTCTTGTAAGTTTTTTTTTTTCTTTTTTCGGTTGTGCCAGCATTTCCTTCCTCTTTGTCCAATCATTTTCTAAGCGTGGAAATGCAGGTCTTGGGAAGTCTTGCTGATACACTAGAAGTTTTCCTCCTAATAGTCTTATTGCATTTTTTTTACACTGTGTCCCTGTTATATCTTGTTAGTGGAATTGCAGCTTCTGCCCAAAACGCACCTACCATTCTATCAATCATCTTAAGAAACGCCCCCCCCCCCCCCCTGCCTCCGTAAAGAACAAAAATAATATGAGAAACAAAGCGCTCATTCATGCTGCAATAATGATGCCACCCTTGCGCAGTACTGCTTCCAACGGACACAGGGCAGATCGCAAGAACTGTGTCTCACTAAAAACGTGCGTCGATGCGGCATGTACAATTACAGCGTCAACTCATCATGGGCCAAATCCTAGAAAATCCGTTGGGGTGACAGCGACGTCCCACAAGTCTACAGACGAAAGCGCCGACCAATGGCGAAACTTTCGAGCACGCTAACACCCTTGTAAATTAGGAAAGTGATTGGCTCACACAATTTGTAGCTTGCACATCACTGCAAGGAATTGCTGGGCAGCCTGTGCTTTTTTCTTTTTTTTTTTTGTAGAGCAGAAGATCAAGCGATTGTATCAGCACGCTTTCTAAAATTGACTAGAACCCTAACCGGAGAGCCACCTTCAGAAACTTCAAACCAACGAAAAGAATTTTCAAATAACTTTTTGTCTCTTCTAGACGGCTTTCGTTTCTTGTGGAGCACAATTTTAAGGAAGGAGACCGCGAAGAAGAGCCAGCCTACCTTAACAATATCTTCGATCTGAGTTTCAACGTAAACAGGCTAGACCACCTAGGATGAAGTTCTAAACACGAATCAAACGTCCCCTGAGTCTAGATGTATAACGCAAGAGAGACTTGCTCAACTGTACAGACCAACGTTCTAGACGTAATTCGTTTTCCAACTCCTATGGTTAGACTAATAAGCAGTTTTCTAAGCTAAAAACTTACCGAAGATCAAAGACAGCGCTGCGAATTGTTATGCTGGAAAGAGCGGCTGTTTGTCCTTAAAAGTAGAGAATATAAAAAAGAGATGTTACTTAGGCAGCGCCATGAATTGCCCCAATTCTGTCCATCCCCCAATCATCGGCGCGAAGATGAGAGAGAAAACTGAGAAAGAGAAACGCCGCAGGGAAGACACGACTCAATTACCACTACGTAGTTAAGCCTAAGCGACCTGCCAAACTCACTTCACGCTGCGTTACGACGCATCGCACACGGGCTCTCCGGAACCGGAGCACGAGGCGTACGCGGTGAAGGCAGCTGCGCTGAGAAGTGCTGTCAGTTGCACACGCAGCGGCCTCTCTCACGGAAAACCGCGCAGCGTTGCGGAAAGCCACCGGGCGCCCCGCGAAAGCGAGCCTCGTCTGCGCAATGGCGCAGAGCTGAGAACCTCGTCTTGTGCCGCGTATTCTCCCCAGCCTCGAAGTCAGTTCAGGAACGCAGTGCATTTTGTATTCGGCTTTTATTATTGACTGGAACGTTACAAACGAGGAAAATTTAAGCCCATATTCAGAAAAAAACTACTACGCCAGATTTGTTTAGGAGAGAAAATTCGAGCCAATCCTGATGCTAAAAATATTATTTGAGAAAGCGGGCGGCCAAAGGCAAAGATAACTGACGAACGAAAAGCTTCGTAAATTTGCGGCAGCTAACGAGACAGCGAAGCACATGCTACTTCAATACCCCGCCCAGCGCGACGACGAACAAATTTTTGAGCGAGAAATGGAAATTATTCGCTAGGATCCGCTAACGTTACCCAGCATCTCCCTCAGGTCCAATGTCCGGCCCTTCAAAAAAGCGGCGGGTTTTTTATTTATCGTTGAAATACCTGCCAATAATTAGCCCAATCGGAAAGCATTGGAGATTCACCATTTCATATAGAAACACCTCAGTTTACCCGCTATTTCCCCTGTAAATATTAGTATCAAGTCGACTTACACATTTAATATTTATTTTTATTCTTTTTATTTTCTCCTCTGGAATATTTTACCTGCCCGGACTGCGGGTCGGTTAGCAGCTTAGACCACATGCTCTGGCGGGGCCCCTCGTTACGGGTACCCAATCAAGTCACCGGGGAGGAGTGGAGCTCTGCCATCAAGAGTTCCGAGCTTCTCCCACAACTCCGGCCTGTCCAGAGAGCCCACGATGCGGCGGTGAGGCTAGGCCTCCCTGTTCCCACGCGGGAGCGGCCCGCGGTGCTGCTCTAAGGGCTGCGCTTCTCGGGACCTCATTAAAGTTCTTTGTCTGTCTGTCTAGAATATTTTAATCCCATACCCCGTCCCCATACAGAGTAGCATGCCGCCGATTGTATACGCACTGGCAAAAATCTGTTTTTTCTAATAAACAGACTCTCCGTTTCTCTCTCACCCCCCCCCCCCCCCCAACCCCACTTTCTCGTTTATTTATTTTTTAGGCACCACGATTAAACGCAAAGGGCAGCATATCCATGTAGAACGAGAAAGGAAATATTTCTTTATAGTTGTTGTTGCAAAAGCAGCATTTTCTTTAAAAAGTACTGAGATTAAGGCTTATATAACACGGTGTGGCAGGATGGCATCTTGATAATACGGCCTGGATATTTTTTTTTTTTTTTTTTGCAACCCAAGTTATTTGACACACACTTCGCGGTGTTTTATGTAGTCTGTGAAGGCACAACAGACTCGATCAAAGTACTGTCAATTTTCACGAAAAGCATGAACACAATTAAATCGCTAGCATACAGTTTCACATGCATATCGGACATTAAATGTTAAATGAGAAGAGACGGTCGGCTCAGTGTGTGTTTTCGTATTCGTATCACGGAAGAAGTGACACGTGCCTAGTAGATACCATACCGCCTGCTACCGACAGACCCTGTGCACTCAGCAAGCGAACACGGACGCATCAGTGGCATCTGAATAAAAGCACATCATGTAGGACAAACCACACCACAGTATGGAGAGATTTATCTATCAGATTGAAGAAACGCGTAGACAGACAAAAAGCGCAAAAAGTGAGAGGATGTGTTTCACATGGATTGGCTGGTAGATGGCTGATTATATATTTTTTAAATCATCACGAGGATGGGACGCAACAGCAAGGATACGGATAGTGTAGTTCATGTTCTTGTTCTCTGTCCTTCATTCACCATGTCTTTTCTTTTTCATGATGAACAGAAAGTGACCTCGTGAACATTCCCTTTAAGACACCTGCTTTGAACTCACACGCTTCGGTACTTGGGAAAGAATGCTTACATAGACTCGTTTTGGTATAAAAGTGTTACAATTTATTTATGACGATTTGGCCACAGTACTTAATTTCAACATTGCGAGCAATGCCAACAACAACAAAAAAAAAACTCATACAAATGGACCTCAGGGCCTTTCCGTACTCTATCTATAGAGTGAATTGATTGTGCTCGATCAAAACCAGCGAGCCCAATCTCGTAGCACTGTGCATGATTCCCACTTAATTAGGACAGCGTATTTACACGAGTCAAAGTAATGCTTACGCCAAAAACAAATGCAGTTTGAGCTGCTCCCCCACGGCACCACAATGCTTATACGGTGATTACAGATTGCCGGCGCAGACATGTGCGGGGGCCACGTGGTTTCATTACCCGCTGCACGGTTGTAGCGAGACACAGCGTGGAGTCAATACGCGATCGACCGCGTCCCGCAGGGGCAGGCACACGCAAACAAGAAGCGAGCACGAGGACGGTCGAATGGAAAGCCGGGTTGAAAGGGGACGAGTGGGCGCACGCCATCGCATCCAGGCTCTCAGGTGGCGTGCAGCCCCGACGTAAAGTGAGGGAGACGATAATGGAAGCCTGGCCGCTGCTGGCGTCGGCGTACCACGTGCGCGATGCTAAGGCGCCGCGCTGCGAACGTGGCAGAGCTGGTGCGCTTCGTTAAAACGGTGCCCGCGGCCAAAATATACGGCGTGCTCTGCTCCCATTACTTCTGCCGCAAATCCCTCTCTCAGGTATGGACGTGGCGAGGCAAGTCTGGCGTCAGGGCACGCGATGTGTGCAACATTGAGAATGTGAGGGGGTTAATAAGGGAGCAAATCGCCGGCTTACTCCTATTTTTGCTTTTTACACGTTTTGCAACGATGTTTCTCTCTTTCCCTCTTATTTTATTGTATTCTAATTTTTTTCTTTCATTCGTGCGCGATCCGCCACATAGACGAAAAAAGAAAACGAACGGTATGTTACACAGATATCTCATAAAAGCGGGCGTACTTCATTAAACCCCGGTTCGTGGCTCAGTTTCTGCCAGATGGAGCAGGGTTGCTTTAATGAGGACCGCCGATGGGCCCCAAGAATAAATGTACACCACGGCGTACCGTAACCAGGTAGCCTGCCGAAAATGTTATTCGTTAGGGAACGCTACGGAAAGGCGAACAACGGTATGAACAGCAAGGCGGAAGCATTTGAAGACAGCAAGCACACAAGGCAAACAAATACAACTAATGGCGCAACGGGCAGAATTATGCCGCGCGAAGTAAAATGAATAAAGAAATAAAATACAGCGCGGTAAGAAAGAAAGGCGGGGGAGAAAGTGTAGGTGTTAAACGAAATAGGTTTTATATTTCAGGCGTGAATTATTGAATCACTGTGCGATGAGATCGATAAAAGAAAGTGTGTTGATGGCTTACTGGAAGCTATTCATAGCGCAATTATCTGTGATTAATAGTGTAGTGATAGTGCATGAAACATAATAAATGCCCTCTCCCGCACGTCAGCTGTCAGTACAGTTGTTTCGAAAACAGAAACAATCAGTGCGTCCTTTTCTTCGATATTTAAGCGTTAGATTGTGCGTACTTTGATGAAGGAAAATTTGCATGCACATATTCCCCGCTTATTGCAAATTAAATCATGCAGATGGACTGAACATCTGGCGCTGGTAAGTGTGCGCGTACGAAACTTCCATACGGGAATGAACGGAGCGAAATACATCTGTAGCCTTTTTTATATAATATGCTACTTGTTAAAACCAGCTTTATTTCTGGCACTTAAATAAGAACATCACACCAAAAGGGACAGCATCTTGTAGCCGACAATTAGAACTAAGAAATAAAAATATTTAAAAAATTGGAATTATCCGGCTCTGTTGGAAGTTAGCGCCGTGAGTGTACTCGTATGTGTTCCTTGGTCCCGTCTTTGAATCGCACTACGGGAATACCTATTCAAGCAAGGTCTACCCCAGTATTTCTTGGCATGTTGCTTATTCGTAATGTGCTTTCTGAAGCTAAGTCAGCTTGACAAATAAGGAATTAGTTAAAGCAAGCTTCCCCACCATTGTTAGTAAAATATGTTACACATGTTCTTTGTTTGCCCTTCTTTTTTAAACTTTGTGAACTGAGGACAATACTGTAAGCCGTAAAAAATGCAAGGTTACGCATGCTAGCGACGTAGCAGCAAATAGAAACTTATGACACACACATTAACACCTTTACTCAGTCATCAATACTTGCGAAACTCGGTAAGAAAATTGAGAGCAGGAAATTCAAATTATTGTGGTGCTGTGCCACACGGCGTGCCTGTCATCGAGGCAACGGGCGCTTCCTGTCCGCCCTCGTTCTTCTGAACTGGTTGCCCCTGTGGTGCGCTTCAAACAACCACTGACGACCTTCAAAGTTTGAAGAAACTGTCGATCCTTTTCCGTGACTCGAACTGAGGAGCCCGAGGGCACAGAGCACCACGACGAATGCACTGACAGCCCTCAGAATTTCACAGAACTGCGGTCCTCTTGCCGCGGAGACCGGTAGTATGCAGCTTGGATATCTCCCGCGTCAAAAGAGGAAAGCGACGCGGTTGACGTCAGCACCGGTCCTGCCTCGTTCCTGTCGACGATGAGTCGCCAAAGGGTTTAAGACAGCCGGCCCATTGTTAAGAAAGAGAGAGTCGCCACCAGCCGCCCCATCGGTCTGGTGCGCTCTTCGGCACCGCTACTTGTAAGCTATTACCTGCAATATCTGTACGCAGTGTATAAAGCTTTTCGTCTCCTCTTCGTCTGCTCCAAGAGTCCGTCTCTCGTCATCGACCCCGAGTCACAATAGTGGTCAGCCCTATCTTGTAGGTTCTCCAAATGATAAAGTCGCTGAGACTCGATGCGATGTGTATGAATTTAGTATTACTGTATGCCGCCGTACATATAGAACCGTTCGTATGGAGAGAAAGAATGAAGCAAACAAACAAAAAACAACAACAAAGTTCCGAATACTTGAGTAATTCATCCGTCTCTCAAAGCACAACCCGCCGTCCTTTCAAGATCAACTTGCATTTGATGCGCAGAACATCCTCTTCGTCCGCTACAGCATGCACCGTCTCCGGTGGCATCCCAAGTACATGCACAGACGGCACAATTATCTGCGTCGCGAACAAAACCACGCATAAAATGCAAAAAAGAAAGAAAAATTGCATAATTGTATTCGAATTGCGTGTCGACGTAAATGTGGCGATGAACCTGGATTACCTTCAACCATCGGGTAAGGATAGCACCCTTCGCCTTCCAGCGCCGGTAAATCAAAAAGAAAAAAAGAGGCAGTTGCGCGATAGTTTACTAACTAGCATTACTCTCCCCCTCCCCTCCCCCCCTCCCCCCCCCCGATCCCCATCTCTTCTCCACCACTTTTACTAGGCAGCAGGGTTTAAGTTGGATCCTCAGTGACAGTGGCAGGCAATTTTGTATTTTCGAGATCTGACAAGGGTAAAGCAAAGTATGAGGAAGTGACCCGTCGATAGGGACTACGTAACAAAAGGGGCGGACAGACACAACAAGACCAACATGGAGATCTTATTAGTTCTGCCGCAAACTTACATCAAACACTGAAGACCTGAAAAATATGGACAATAAATGGCGAGCGCATCAAGCTGCCACCTTTCGCAGACCAAGCATATACAGCGAGTCCGACGAATTCACAAAGGCGATATTGGGTGTCCGGTAAGCCGCGACTGGTTCGGAAAAACATTACGAAGTCGATAGATGCCATGGAAAAATAACAATTTTCCCGGTACTGCAAAGGATTCTCGTACAAGCAAGGTACCGACAAAATATGCGGCGGCGCTTTCGAAATGCCGATGTGAGAGCACGACGCACTCGGCTTTAATGCAAGAAGAGGAGGAGAATACAAGCGAGCGACTTGTGCCTTTCTGTCGAAAAAAAAAAAAAGAAGACATATTTACAAATACAGATAGAAGAAAAGAGAAGTGAGAGAAAATGGGACGCAGATTTTTACGGAGAGAACCAGCGAGTGAGTTATGCACTGCATTTTTTTTATAATTGCGGCACGAACAAACGTGCCAATAGCGAGCATCGCACATTTGAACCAGAAGAAACAAAAAGAACAGCAGGCAAAAGATTTTCGACCAACACGGAGAGAGTGTGTAAAGTCCGCTAATCTCGGGCTGCACATTAATTAAAGTAGAGATTAACTTTCCCATATTTGGAAAGCGACCGCGATCGTTAAGAGGATAACGAGAAGATAACAACAGCGAGAAACGCCGCTTCATTTGATGTTTTCGTTCCACGCCGGATCGATCGAGAGAGAAGGCTTTCTATTTTAGCTAACAGTGCGCAAGGACGAACGGTTTCTAGTCGTTCCCTTATTATCTTTGAGGGGCTTTTGTTTTCAAGGCTACAATTTGCTTTTTTAAAGATATTACTAATTTAGAGTATTATAATGGACGAGGCTCTCGAGCCGTTAAATATTATACACGGCACGTTTGTATAGTTTTGAAGGCAAACATTAACAGCTGCTCGAGAGCGCCAACGATTCCATTAGTTTTTAGGGCGCGCGCACGAGTGCGTGAAAGGATGTGTGCATGCTACATTAAATGAAAACAGGAGGGGGGGGGGGGGGGGGGGGGAACGCATTCAGAAGCATACGAAATAAGCAGTCCTTACAGCGCACATCATTACGTACGTGCGATAGTGTAAAATTAGATTATTAACTTAATTCCTCGCGTGTTATATTCATAGTTCACTGCACGCCGCGGACCGTCAAGCGTAAAAACGCCCTTGAACGCGATTAAGCCGGCTAGCGATAAACGAATGATCAAATAAAAAAGGAGCTGCGCTTACACAGCTCCCACAAAAAAGAAAAACTATGAAGACGGACCAAAAACAATCCCTGCGTCGATGGCACAATTCTGAACTGCGCAAAGAAACATGCAGGTAGGGGGGAGAGGGGATCGGGAGAGAAACAAGAACAAGAAGAAACACTTTTATTCGACATTCACGACAGCTTTCCCAACTCCAGGAAGGTCTAAGAATGAGCAAAAAAGCGTTCGTACTAGGTGTTTTCCGCGTGACAAATTATGAGTTTACAATAAAGTCTCTTAGCTTCTAGAATGAAGCAGCATAAAAAAAGCTCTGCACACTGAGGAACACTAAGGCAGTTTTATTTCAGGCACTGTTATTATCCTACCAACACTGCACTTTCTGCTCGTTTTTATTTTCTTTTTCCTTTCTATATATCTATTTTACAAAGCACTCAGCGCAATCTCACTTATTTTATTAGTTTACTTGAACAGGCTAAAATTATGGTGTTTACGTGCCAAAACCCCGATTTGATTACGAGGCACACCATAGTGCGGGACTGCGGAATAATTTGGACCACCTGGGATTCTTTAACGTGCACCTAAATTTAAGTACACGGGTGTTTTCGCATTTCGCCTCCGTCGAAATGCGACCGCCGTGGCTGGTATTCGATCCCACAACCTCGTGCTGAGCAGCCAAACACCATAGCCACTAAGCAACCACGGCGGCTACTTCGAACATGCTGACGATAATTAAAAAAAGATTTAAGAACAAGAACCAACCACAATCTGCAAAGAGTTATTTACTAGAACTTTTTCTTAAATTAAAACACGCTATGCACTAGTGAAAGCGAAACCTGTAAGTGCTCAAGGAGGACCCATTTATTAGGAATCTTGAGACTATAACAAGATTACAAGAAAACACTGGGGACATTGCACTGGCAGCCAGCTCGAATGCCTCACGCCTTAACATCTCCTCACGCTGTCGATGCTGGTGGTGGGGCGATTTTTAAAGTCTGCTTGGCCGCAGAAATTCCAAAGATGATATTTAAACTCGACTCCACGCGACAGTGCAGGAGAATACGCCTTCAAATCACAAAGGCGCACATGGTGCGCGAGCAACCATTCGCTAAAGAATTTAGCTCGCACTGACATCACTGCCCGAGTCCTTACCCCGCGTCATTAGGTCTGCCCAGGGTGACGCCTGTAGCTGGCGCTGGCTGCCCCTTTTGTCCGACGCGATAATTGTGCTCAAAAGGAAGCCATAATCATACAAAATAGTGTTGTGATTTCTAGTGTGCATGTAAAAAAGCAAATGTTCCATCATTTGTAAAGCGGACGTGTAATACAAGGTTTTCGAGGACTTCACAAAATAGAAGTGTTCCTGGGCAGGTGCAAATGATTTCGTGCCACATTCCAAGCACAGCACTCACGAACGCGGGCAAAAGAACCACGGAAATACGAATCCAGAAGGAAACATGTACACGCGCAACCATAGAATGACATGAACAAGAAGAAGAACAAGAAGGAAAACAGGGTAAAAAAAGAATTTATCATAATCCAGATTTAATAAAATTCTGATAATCTTGGTTCTTCCAGAAGCTGCACTGTTGCGCGTGCAGCACTGCGTTACAATTTTTCTGATGCCCATCGAGCCAAGTTGCTTCCTAATTATAGCGGTCGGCTAGCCAAAGCAAGTAATTTTGCTAAGTGAGCCGAAGGTCGTTTTAAAAAGTAATAACCAGCTCACGCGAGAATCAGCAAAAGCCTTGCACATTACGAAAAAAAAAAGAAGGGGGGGGGGGGGGGGGGCATTCTTGCTCGCGTCACGCTCAGTAAATGTATATACTCTCAACGCTGAAGTCCTGGCATATTTCGGGACAGAGGGGTGGGGGGGGGGATTCGGCAAGGCGGCAGACGGAACGGGCACTATGGTCAGCAAAGTCCGTGAGCGTTCGCCTGGAAAGCTTTGTTTTAAGATAGTAAACCCCACATTTAAAGAACCCACATGTCCAGGCATCCCTCGGCACTGACATTTCAAACCGGCCTGGATCTGCCCCTCGGTCGAGCGGCTTTACGAGCGGCATGCGTGTGCGTTTGACGCTGTACTTTTATGACGCGTCGAAGGGCGCCCCCATTTCGTGCCTCCAGAGCGAAGACAACAAGACACATCATCCAAAGACGACTCAGTTAGCAATAACAAGAATGACGCAGCAAAACTCGAATATAATCAAAGTGTGCACTACATCAGTTTGACTGCCCACTCCTATATCGACACACCGGAAGAAGAGGCGCACTTAGCATTTGCATTTGTTCAAGCGTACTTATTAGCGATTAGTCTACCTTAGGAAAATTGATTTCGGTGTCACCTAAGGTCCTCTGGTACTCAAGGCCGGGAGGCATAATTGTACGCTGAAGGTGCATTATAAAGGAACACTCAGTGTTTGCCCATTGATCGATGAAAAAAAAAAAGAGAGAGAGAGAGAGAGAGAGAGAGAGAGAGAGAGAGAGAGAGAGAGAGAGAGGGAGGGAGGGAGGGAGGGAGGGAGGGAGGGAGGGAGGGACAGGCATTGAGGTTAACCAGACTGAGTCCAGTTTGCTACCCTACACGTGGGGAGAGGGAAAGAATGAGAGAGGGACAAAGATTGTATGAGTCTACATCGCGCATTCACATGCACTAAGAAATTCTGGAAAGCTGGAACAATTATGATGCAAGTGCAATTATCCTTCTGAGACAATAATAAATATTATAGCGGAATTACTAAGGTACTAACGACGGCATAATCCTCGAAAAGAAAAATTTTCGCGTCACACCAAACTAAAAGGAGGTCAAGGATACGCAACGTGCAAATATAAATGCAACAAAAAGCTAAATATATATTAAATATACATTCCACAAATTGTAAAGTGTTTTAGCTCAATGATTCTATTCAGAATAATTTTTTGCATGACAAAAACGCGTTATATATTAGCCTCGGCAATAAAAAAAGGAGGGGTTGACTATTATGCCTTCAACAAAGCTAGTCTATGCATGCAAACGTGTCGTCGTTGCTTTTCGGCCACACAAAAGAATCCGTCATTTACGTATGAGGTCGCGCAAGATAGCGAACTTGCACTGACGAGAGCAACATTAAGCGCCGAACGCATCAGGGCACTCGGCAACGAACCAGCACCCAAACGTATTCCCGGGAATCATCTGCATAAGAAAGCAGAGAGAGAGAGAGATAACAGATGATATCTGGCATGTGGGTGAAGAAAAGAAGGGGGTGGGTGGGGGGATGAGGGTAAACGGAAGTTAAAAAGAACTAGTGAAAGCAAGACTGAGGAGAACAAACACAAAAGAAAGCAAACCATAAACGCATCGACAGAAAAAGACGTTATCGTTTATGCAACTCATCTATACGGAGACCCACTGTGCGTGCAGCGTTATAGAAGCTACGGAAAACACCATGGAATAAAGGACATGCTTCCCGAAGCTCTATGGACATCGGCAACGTTACGAGACGCCATCACTCACGAAATGGCACATGAAGCGCAATATTATAGACAAACTCCGGAGAATGAGACTAGGAAAATTTGCCAGCCTTACCGTTACCGTCGGTGCACGCGGAGGACGCGGTCATGTCATGTCATGCGAACGAACCGGTACGAGCTTGCAGGTAATAATCAAGCGAAATGGCGTCGCTCTTCCTTACCCCTCACTTCCGTTCTTGACGGCCTGACCCGTATCCGAGGAGAGTGTTATGTAAATATGTGTTTAGTCATAATCTTGCGGCAGGTGGGTGTCATTAATGTTGCCGACTGCGGAGAAGACGTGGATGGAGTACGTCCGTCTGGTGGCTAATACTACCGGCTACACCATTTCCGACGCCATGAGCTGCAGCTCCTCCTTTCCTTAAACCCACAGTAGATGGCCATTACTGAAATACCTGAAAATCCCAAATCACTTATTTACGAAAAGCTATTAGAACCTGTGTCCGAATTATATGAACGCCAGTTGCAAGCCGTACAATAATGCACACTCTTATCCAGGCGGCACGTAGAAAGACATACATCTTTAACTGGCGCCCGGAATTCGGAGAAATAAAGATACCTTATCGGGACAATGGGCGCAGTCCCAGAACACGTGTGTCTGCTACGGATAAGGCCTGACTGACGAAACTGCATAACGTCAGAAGCGAAGGTAGAGTGGCTTGATGAGCGATAATCATGCACCGGTGCAAATATGCACGATACGAGCTGTCAAAGCAACGACTCACTCGTGAGGCGCAAATGGTCACTACTTCCACCAGATTCGCGTAGCTTCGATAATGCGGCATCATTATAGATGGAGAAAGAAAAAAAAAGCACCCGCGCTGCCAGATACCCATTTTTCACAAGAGAACGAGGCACGGAGCGACGCTAATGTGGGATCCACGGTAGAATGGAGAAAGACGAGCAGGAGTAGGACTAAATGAATGACGGCCGCATATCGCGGCGGCAGCATTAGTGCACCCCGGCCCACTTAATAACGTGCAGTGCCGCGGAGGCTAGAGCTACCGCCAGTACACAATGGGTCTAACAGCCTTCGTCGCGCATGAAGTCGTATGTGGCCGTCGGCAAATGACGGTAGTCCGAAGTAAGCTAAAGATGACATAGCAAGCCAAAAACCCTCCTTGCATGGGGGAAGAGCTAAATATCCTGCTCTTTACGAGCGGGTGTCAACTCTGTTCGCGCCAACGGTGCACCGTTATTTCGAGGCGGAGCTTAGTGTACTGACAGCCGCGATTGCCATCGCATCTGCATGGCGCCTTCTCGTTCACGTATACGGTCATTGCCATTTGTCATTGGGCCGCATGGTGAATAAGAAGGGCGGAAGCAGGCTGCATAGGCGCCTCGCGACGTACTGCGTCCCGGATCGCGGAAAAAAAAAAACATCTTCGCTATCAACACGTGCACATCTCTCGTCTTCACTTGAATGCAGGGAATAAGACGGGGAAATGTAGATGTTGTACGCTGTCGTGAAGAGATACTTTCCTCACTGCGAGGTAAGTATAGCTCATCATTCCTGCAGGTCCTCAACAAAACGTCTATATGATGTTGAATAGGGCCCCGACAATAGTAAAGAATGACAAAGCTGCTTTCAAATGCATTCTGGCGAGGAGGGCAATGTTCAGTAATTACGATGCGTAATTGCACTCCTCTATCTTCAATTCAAAGCCAACTTCATGAAAATACACGTGCGATCACTAACTGATAATAACAGACAACGGCAGCAGTTGATCTTATTCTCGTTTCACATTAGAGATCAGTAACCACGCCTGTTTACCAAGAAAAATAGCCGTTGACTACTTCCTCCTGAAGAAAAACCGCAATTAAGAAAAATAATCACACGTATGTTCATTGCGTTTTAATCTCTATACATTACACGCCGTCACACATTCGTATAGTAAAGAACCCGAAATTCGTTTGCGGCAATGTGCGAATGCATGTGGCTGTCACATAGGCCGTGACTTGGATACTTGTTGTTGTACTACCCTTCGGCAACTGTGCGGCTGTCTATTATTTAAAGTGCCAGCGAGCTGGGCAGCAGGAAAAAATAAAAATTACGCAAATCAACAGCGAATATCCTGTTCCATTTTCTATATCTCGGACGTCGGTGTTAAGTCACGCTGCCCAACCACAATCACAAATCCGAACCATCTTTCCCACTCTTCAGTCATTCTGCCAATCAGTGTAGGCATCCTGATTGGATGCTACACACATCGTTCAGTTGTACTTTGCTGCGCGTGCTGCAGTGGTTGCTTTCTTGGCCGTTCCTTTATCTCTCTCTCTCTCCCGCGATTCCAGAGTGCATAATCAAGCTACCTCTACTTTATCAAGCTTAGCTGCAGTTAGCGCGCGCTTCTGACCAGTTGCCCCTGGCTTGCTATATCGGTTCCAATCAATCCTGTCATTAATCATCCCCCCATACTTGTCCAACAATCCCACGATATACTTAAACTGTGCAATCATTTGTGTTATTATTCATCGCAGACCCTGCAACTGATCGCGCATCTGGGACTCAAAACGGCAGCAAGCGGTTCATGGCCAATTCTTCTACTGCCGAAATTTTCTCCCTGAGGAACGGCCATGGCGCCTGGTCATAACGCGTCACCTTCTCGCTGATTTATGCGCATAGTTCCGCGGTGGTGTGGTGAGCTCACACTGTTATAAAACAGGCCTCAATTTTCTTAACCCCCGCTAAAGAGAGCTCAAAACTAAAACCAAGGTCCTTCGGGTGCTCCCTCTGGATATTCCCATTGGACATTCGGCGCGCGCGCAGTGCCGTTTTCTGTTTACGACCCAGCACTCTTCCGAGTGACTACCGTCCGTTGACGAGGCATTGGCACCCTGTCATTAAGCGCAGTTTCGCTAATATGGCACTTGCCAAAGGGCCATGGGAGGCTCCGTACGGCGACCAGCCCAAGGGTCGGACGCAAAATAATTCTAGAGTCCGGTATTGATCGGGTCCCGTGTGACAGAACCTTGCAGGAAGGCATTAAGGTTACGGGACGCAATGACGGCCCGTGCATCGCACGTGTAGCTGATGACGCCGCTCGATCGTTCAACCGGTATCGCTTTATTTTTTATTTTATTTGTTTTTTCACCTAGACTATGTGAATTGCTTCACCGCACAGGGCGTATCACATGCCCAAAAGAGATTGGCGTACCCGGAAGGATGGCCATAAAAATACCAATAATAGCCAACAGAAAGCGCAATAGAAACAGTACACAAACTGATGAAGCGAGAACAGCGCCACAATTAATAGGTGTTTTCATAGGTCCCTCCGCTCACACAAAGGACTCGTGAGCAAAGCTGTACCCTGCGTCTATAGGGTAGAGCATGTGAGGCAAGTGATAACAAAGGGAAAGGCTATAGGTTATTGCAATTTGGCAATATGCGCACGCAGACGTCTCACGGGAGGCCGTAAGGAGTTACGCGCGCACGCCCCGGGGCACTGCAGCAGCAATACATCAAGCCCCGCCAAAGCCGCGCATATTAAACCGGGACGACCCGTCCGAGAGCTAAAGCGTAGAGGCCAGAAATGAGGTAGCCACAATAAAGAGGAAAAGGTAGAGGAGGAAGACTTCCTCAAACCTCGAGAAGATGGATTAAGAAAGAAGCATGTCGCGAATGCATAGCCAATAATTTCTCAAGGACATTCACGTCATGAACATTGGTAAAAAAGAAGACTAGCGGTAGAGAAAAATAACAGCTTGCTGCTTTAGCTGTTCCGCATACTCGGACTTCGTCGCCGTATCATATAGCCGATGGATGGACAAATGGGCTAGGTGGTTGACATTAATCTTAAAAAGATTTTGGAGCTCAACGAAAACGAAACAAAAAATACCAACAGGACCTTTTGTTGCGCTTCAAAATCTCCGTAAGCTGTGTTATAACATTAGGCGGCTGCTAGCACGGAAACCAGCAGCTGTACAGGCACAGAGAAGTTGACCGCAGACGAATGTTCTCAGTTTCTGCTTCCGTTGACTTTCGCGCACAGAACTTCCGAGCGGCCGCCACGGTAACAGCTTGTATCAACAAAATCGGAATGTTGGGGCTCACCATGATGTTCGATAGCTAAACTACGATCACAATATAGCAGGAAAGGAGCGCCCTAGCTAAAACGAGAGTGAATTTTTCAGAATGTAATAGGTGCAAACAGCAATAAACAAGACATAAAATAATATTGAGCTAGCAGCTGTTATCACTACCAATAGTGATGCGATTATTGTCGACAAAAAAACAGAAATAATGTTCGACTCGATAGCTGATAAACGGAATACCGTTACCATAGGGTATAAACACCATGACAAAAACTATAGCAAGATGAAACATGAGCGAAAAATACCCAACAAAATGACCCGTTACAGAAAGAATTGTTCTGACGATGAGGCGAATAAAATTAAAGAAAACCCTTTCTGGAACCCGCTTTAGAGGTGCACGTGATAAGAAATGAGCACAATGGCACAATAAAGCAAGCACCGCCTATGCAACCTGCCTGAATCCTGGCAGGCAACCACGCAAAAGAAGCTGCAGAGCCAAAGCCGTCGAGTGCTTGTCGCGAAAATGCGGGTTTCCGCAAAATTAAGCAGCCAGAGGAATGCACCGCCTGAAAAGGGAAAAGAAAAAAAAAAAGGCCAGAGACGATGCGAATGTCGACTGTCGGTCACGTCAGCAGCCAACCAGGCACACGGGCCCACGAGACACCACGGTGCCGACCGAGCGCTAAAATTCAGGCGGGAAAACGGCTTCTGTAAGCAGCACCGCTGACTAGAACGCACAGCCTTTTGAGCAACGCGACAGAGAGGTCGAATGCGGTGGAAAAGAAAATGAACCAGAAAAGTACAAACGTATGAAATAGAAAGAAAGAAAAAGATTGCCTCTTTGGTATAAGTCACCGCGAGGCAGCGCCATCGCTTATTCTCTATTAGATTACGCAGCCACTGCCATCGTATAAGCTGGGCGATGTGCGCCACGCGAATCAAAGTCAAACACGGCGCGAAATCGTAACCGAGACAACCGAGGTAAACGTCGGATAGCGAAGTAAAAAAGAAAGAGTACGAGCAAGACACCCCGATCCGACCCGGTGTATACCTGGCACACAAGTAAGGGAAAGAAGAGGCATCACGTGCTGCGAGCGCCACGTCTACCTTTTGCTTGCAGTGAGCTATCAGAGCGGCCAGCATAAAGATGCGGCAACGCGGGGACGTCGCCTTGTAAAGCAATCTTACAGCTTCACGTTTTTCTACGTGGCTCCCCTTGAGTTGTAGCAGATGAAAAGAAATACACTTACGTCAGGAGGGAGAGAGCAAAAAAGAAAACGCATATACAAGAACATCGGACACGCGCTTTGAAAACGTGAGTGTTAGATATTACTTATCGACGTAGCTCGAAGCATCTTCGCAGAGGCAGCCCCTCGGCCAATCGTAATGCCTGTTGTTTTCGTGGAGTGTTAAACCCCAACCACACTAGAGGAAAAACGCGCTCGCCGCGCCGCTGCTGGCAGAACGCGCGCCGCTGTAGACACCGCGCGGCAGCATTTTGGTGTCGCGGGAGGGGTCGGTCTTGGACCGACTTGTCTGCGGCGTGCCGCGCGCCCCGGACGGAGGATGAGGCCGGCCCCTTTAGTGAACTGCGCGCGGGGAACTGGTGCCACGTCGACCCGCTAGACTGGTGAAAGCCGGACTACTTCGCACTATCATCGGCTCGCGTCAGCTCTTATTCGCACCTGTATTGATTCGCTTGATTGGGCTCGCTCGCGCTTGTTGCGGCTGTCATGGTTTGTGACCGCTTTAATGCGTGAGCATACTGTGGCCAGTATACCAGCAATATCTGTCCGTCCCGTGACGCCTTCTATCTCGAGAATAAATGCATAATTGGTCAAGTTAACAAATTAATCGGCATGGTAGTGCAATAGTGGATTATTAGTAGCGTTACAAAAATAAAGAGAAACAACTTGATTACGTCACCATCGCTGCGTTAAGGTCGTAAAAAAATAAATAATAAAGTAAGGGAAAATAAAGAACCTAACACATCTAATCGTTGTCGGTAAATAGTGTAACAGTTGTTGATTGGTAGGGTTATAGAAAGAAGAGAAATAATCGGTGACGTCGCCCTCACCGAGTCAAGGTCGTAACAAAAAAGGAAAAAAAAGAACAAAGGAAAACAAGAACCATGAGCCACTACAATATCTAAGTGTATGGCCAGCGAAGCTGCGTAGCACACGACAAAGAAGTGGCACAGAATTTTGAACAAAGGTACGGACACATTTATTGCCTTGATCGGTGGTCATCGTGACGATAGGTACGCACACATTTACTTTTCCACATTCGCGTTTAGTCGTGTTATACCAGGGAGGTTCCGAAAGTAAGTTTGGTCCTTTTTTGAAAGCGAAGATGGTAGTACACCAGGTGAAACAAACAATCGCCATAAGAATCCACGCCTGTTGCTGGTTCAACTACGGAAGGAGCGTCAGCGGAGGAGGAATGACGCATGCGCAGAGCGTCAAAGAAGTGAGAGTGGCCATAGACCGGCGTGCCCGAGGTTATTCAAGTACAAATCACGATGGCGCACAGACGTGTGCTGACAATGTGGTCGCCAGTGCAAGTGCGTGCTGTTATCCGGTATGAATGGGCACCTGTTCCCTGCATTGACAGCCACGCTCCCGGGACGTCACTCCCAAAACAATGCCGAAACTTCCGAAACAATTCCTTGCATAGCAGGGCGTCGATTTTTACCCCAGTGGTTTCTTCAAAGTGATTGCACGCTACGACTAATGTCTCGATGTCGGTGGCGACTAAGTGCAAAAATAGTGCATGGTGTATAGTTCATGATGCCATGTTTCTTTCTTCTTTTTTTTTGTAATAAAGTTATCGTGTGAAAATAAATGATGAAACTTACTTTCTAAACTTCCGTCGTACATTCGTTATACACATCTGTAATATACATTCGTGTTTTCATTTCGCGATATACTGAGGCGAAGAATTTGAGACCGAAATCACCGCACAGACTGGCAGTGGGTGAGTGCCGTCAGCGCCTTTGCAGAGGCAGGGGCACTATGGGAATGCTGGCATGACGAGCGCCATGAGAGGCAGCTGTGGAAGAAGACGACGACGAACGCGCGAGCACTGGCATGAGCCATTGCTGCTGCTGAAAGTTTTTTGCTCACGCACAGGAAAACATCACGGAACCCTGCCGATAAAGAACTTCGCTGTGATAAAGAACAGTGACGTGGCAAAAAAAAAAAGGGGGGGAAAGGGGTTGTTACGGCGCTTTGGCTCAGTTGATACGATATAGCTGCAAAATAAATGGGTAATTGGTCAAGTTAACACATGTAATCTTTATGATATGATTTTTTATGATAGTGTAACAGTAGATGATTGGTACATACAGGAAGCGATGCAAACACTACAGAAATATGTAAGCAAAAGCGAAGTAGCAGCCGAGTCAAACAATGCTTACGCATTAGTAGACAATTCGCAGTCTCTGTTGCATTTTTACTATGACACGTCTAAACTGAGCCGACGCGATGGAAAGGCTTTTGGAGACAGTGTGCCATACCCGATTCCGTATGACAAGACGGACATTTAATATTAGGACGCGGAGGCGACACCCAGTGCATCATTCTCGTTGTGTTCTAATTGCCGCCTCGCCACGACTAAAGGAAGCGCACCAAACATGGTTATGATCACAGTGCCAACGACGTCGTCATCGTTATTTGGCACCACTGGCACTGAGAACGAAATCCAAACAACGTATACACACAGCGCGGATCCATCAGCAGACAAAGGGAAAAGAAACACGCGACACCTAGCACTTGAACGCCGAGTAAAAGGATGCGAAATTTTCATACTGTCACTTGACTGCCGCAGAAGCGCACCGCCAATCGCTATGGCCCCACGGCCGCAGTAGCGGCGGCGCACTGCGTGCGCTTTTCCTCTCGTGTGGCTGGGGCTTTGGTGATTCGAGCTTGCTCGCGTGGCTTCAGTGCTTGCTGTCATGACCGTTTCTTGACGCTTGCCCTTCCCTTCACTCGCTCACTTTTTTTTTATTTGTATTTTGCTAGCAGTCTACAAGAAACCAAACATGATGAAGGGATGGTGTCATCAGAAATAATTCCTTTTCCGCATCTGAATTTACTATTTATTCAGCAACCAAAAATTTGAGCGTACATTCGAGCATAGACAAGCTTACAAAGCAAAGGTAAGCGGAATACTCCCGAGTTTTACGCGCCCTGTTTAAGTGCTAATGCAAATTGAAGCACTGCCCGCCAAGGCTTACATTTCTTTGAGCTACATTCTTCGTAAAAATACTGAAGTACAACACATAGAACACTCACTGCTTTCCACCTCACCATTTCGAAATTGCTTTCTTTCTTCCAACTACAGATATTTCCACTCCGTCGCTTACATGAAACCTTTTGTTATCCGGTTCGAATAATTCAAACGTAGCAAGCCAGCTGCACATAATTTACGGCACTTATGGGCGTGACGCACCAACGGATAAAGGATTACCTGATTACTTGAATATATTTTGATGTGGTCAAGGTTATTCTTCAGCATAAACCTGGAGACTGGGCAAAATGCACGTACACTCTGATATGAGTCGAATATATTAAAAATATCACTCTTGAAAACAAGTCAAAATGGAACAAAATGCATACTTGATGAAACAACCAAGCGAAAAGGGGAGAAAAAGTGAGACGATCGATACATTACTCAGGCAGTTAAAAAATGTTCCATGTTTGAACGAAGGGCACCACATTTCAAAGTAGTTATATGCTTCAAATGTGCCTTTTCGCATTGTTTTTACTTTTAAGCAGTTGCACACCGACTCCTGCAAATATCAAACTACATGGTGTGCCATCAGGTTTCACCTGATGGTCCGCGAGTGGGCCTAGCCAGGTGACGTTGAGTTTACTCGCGTTTATTGTGGACCAAATAAAGTTCTTTCACTCACTCACTCACGTGGTGTAGCTTTCTTCTACGGAGGCAGAAAACACTCATTGCACAAACCTTCAACATTTCCATCAACTTGAAGTAAAGGCGGTACCGCCACGTGGGCATGCAAACTGTGGATAGCCGTGATGCAAATGACAGAGGCAACAGAGGGTACTGAAAAACGCCGATACATTACACACACACACACACACACACACACACACACACACACTATATATATATATATATATATATATATATATATATATATATATATATATATATATATATATATATTAAAGAAGACACGTTTTTACTCTAAAGGGAGCGGCTAGTGGGATGTTCTTGCTGGCTAGTTAGCTCATGCTTGACCAAAACTTAAAACTTCACGAAAAAAAAGAACAGCCTTCGTCAGAGTTGCGAAGGCTGGAACATCAGCCGAAATGTTTGACGGTAAACATTAACTTGTTTCCGCGTACGTCGTGCTTATTCTTTTATGCTATACCAACGGAGCAAGTATGCTTTTCTCGCGTCCGTGTAAATAAGCTGTGGTCGAAATCGAAATATATAAAATACTGAAGAAAAGGGAAATGAAAGTGGACGGATAGATAATCTGCCGCAGGTGGGAGCCGAACCCACAACCTCCGCATTACGCGTACGTTGCGCTAGCAGTTCTGCTACGGCGACGGTTATCAATTCGTACGCTAACTTGGGTATTTATGTTCACTAGGTATAGCCCTTGGAACGTTAGTCAGCGTCACTCAGAGCCAAAGTGGGCAGAGTAGTGCTCAAACCGTGTTGACCTCAGAAACCGTCTCGATCAGTCTCCTGTAAAGGGTGCACCCCCACAGCAAGACTTACATTGCGAAAAAGCCCAAGCGCAAATGGCTAGCAACAACGCCTACAGAAGGAATGCAGAAATGCCAACGTCGTCGAAAGCGGGCAGAGAGAGAGAGAGAGAGTAAACTTTATAGAAAAGAGCATTACAGCGTAGGTAGCTCTTCCGCTGTGCAGTGGGTGGTCCCTTCAATCCAGGAGTCCAGCGGCCTTAGCTGCCCTTGTCGTTCGGTTGACCATGTTGAGCTGGTCCGTCGAGTCGGAGCTAGACAGCGCTGCCTCCCATTGCCGTGTGGTGAGGTGTGTTATGGGTGTGAACTGGAGTGTGCTTGCGCAAGCCCAGACAATGCGGTAAAGCGTCGCGTACTGCTCGCAGTGTGGACATTTATAGGAATACACCACACAGTGTATGGCCTGGTAGAGACTCAAATGTGGACATGCGTTTGTTGGGAGTTTTCGCCATATTACGGCTTCCTCTCGCGTCATAGCATTATAAGTTGGCGATCGTGTTCTGCGTGAAAGGCGACAATGTTGTAGGATGTGCGTGTAGCTTATTGTTATCGGCTCGGGGTTGAACTGCTCGGCGCGGCCCTGTCGATGTTCCCGATGTGCATGCGCACGGGCTTCGGAGTGTGCCGGCCGACTGCCACGTAAGGTCTCATGCCCCGGAGTACACTCGATTTGTATTTATGGTGAGAGCTGGTGCGCTCCCCTCAGAATGCGATGTGCGGCCCTGGAAATGTTGGCCCTGAAAAATTTTCTGCATGCCATATGACAGTCCCTCAGAACTATAACACACTCCCAGTGCTGTCTCGTCGTGATGGCCAACGCTATCGCTAGTTCCTCGGTTTCCGCAGCACTCGCTTTGCAAACCGACTATGCATTTATTTCGGTCCCATGATTGTCGACAACGCTAGCGACGAATGCGGTGCTTCTTGCGGTGCTGGCCGCGTCTACAAGCGCAGGAAAGGAAGTATGAGAACCACTCCAATGTCGAAAGCGGGCACATCAATATTTCAAAGGTAATAAAGCTGCAAAAATTTACAGGACCACCAACATCCCGAAATTTCAAGGCAGCAGTGAAAGTTCCAGGGACAGCAAAATCCGAAGACACCTAAGCACTTCTTACGAGTTGTGAATGCAAAAGCATCAATGTGCACTTGAAAGCCCCTGAGCAGTTCTATCAGTTATGAAATCCTCGAGGGCAAGCGAGAGCGCTGAGACGCTGGACGAACGCCTCCTAGATAGCAGTAGGCCCGTGCACTTAGATACTAATAATAATAATAATAATAATAATAATAATAATAATAATAATAATAATAATAATAATAATAATAATAATAATACTTTATTGACACACGAATTCCGCCAGCACTAATACATAATAGGCCTGCCAAAGCCGCATTGGGCTTGAAGGGCAGAGCCGACAGACAGCGTTTAACACAATGTAATATCGCGGATAACACAAGATATGCAGAAACATTGTTAGCAGGCACAGACACAGAAGAGAAACACAAACAGCAATGAGGAGGCAAGAATGAAAACAAACCACGTATCCTACGCTGAAAAGCAACATAACCCAGCATTCGTAATACAGAGCAAGAAAACATACTCCATACAAACATACATACATACATAGATCCGTGACGTCATGCTATCTGCCATAGGATTTCATGCGGAGGTTATCGAGAAAACTGGGGTAATCTTTATGTGACCACTTTCGTCACGCCGGGCTTGGCAATGAAAATTTCGGTCCAAGTAGCATATCTCATTACGCAGAGTGCACAGGCCTGCCATCAAGAAGGCGCTGGTTTAGCACAGTGGACAAGACATTCGGCTTATGAGCGTGGGGTCCTAGGTCCGAAGCTCATTACCGCCAATGTTTTAGGGCGACCCTTTGGCGCCCGCTACTGAATTGAGCGTCGGCGTCCCTCGGCGTAACCACGTGAACGCACTCAAGCGTTCGTTGTCTTCTACCACAGCTGGCTCATCGGCGTCCCTCGGCGCAACCACAGGAACGCGCTCGTGCCACTGCTCGCGCACTCGTCATCGTCTTAAAAAAAATATTGGTGTTTTGCGGGCCAGAACCCCGATCTGATTATGAGGAACGCCATAGTGGGGAACTCTGGAATAATTTGGACCGCCTGGGCTTCTTTAAGGTGCACCTAAATCTAAGTACACGGGTCGTCGTCTTCTTCCACGGCTGGTTCCGATGCCGCTTATCATGCCAGCGTTCCCACACTACCACTCCTTCTGCGCAGGCGCTAACGGCACTGGCCCACTGCCAGTCGGTGCGGTAATTTTGGTTTCACATTCTTTCCTTCAATATATCGCGAAATAAAAACACGTATGGAGCTGCGCTCAAATTTAGCATTAGGGAGTGTCGTAATCGTCGGACCCTTTCTTCCTTTCGAATTCATTCTGTTTTATTAGATATTAATTTATGGCGCTTAAGGTGTCGAAGTTAGAACACAGGCGAGAGCTCGCGGGGACAAGGAGCACGCGTGTAACACAGGCTTCCGAGAGCGAGAATGCCGTGGTATCGCGGCGATGCCCCCTCCTCTCAGCAGCAACTGGCACGCCAGCGCGACAGCCTTTCGCCTGCTCTGCGCCGTCGAGGCACGCACGTGGCGTGGCGTCACAGAAATGGGAATTCAGGCGCCGTTTCGCTGCCACAGCCGGCTTTTTCGCCCAATGGGCCATTTCATGATTTCGCATCGAAACATGAAAGCGCGGCCGCGCGACCCTCTACACAAAGGCACGTACGCACGCACAGATGTGAAAGCTCATCGTTCGATCGTCACTCATGAATGCACCGTCGCTCATAAGCCTTCATTAGTGGAAGTGTTAGGCAAGCAGCATTACACTTAAATTTGCACTTGTCCCAGGCGCTTTCGCGAAAACAGCGTATGGCTGTGACGGCGGCACAGGGGAACGTGCGAGGACGCGGCTAAGAGCGAGCCCGGGCCGTCAAGGGGTGCTGATTCCCGCGTTATTGAGATAAACGACGCAGCCACAGCGAAAAAAAAAAAAAAGAAAACGTTATGACAGCGAAGAAAAAGAGCCAGTCGCAGCAGAAAAAAATAAATAGTATACGCCGTGCACTTATTATGTGCTCTTTCGTGCACGTTTGAGACTTCCCGAGCAGAACGCTCCCTTTTCGTTTCTGCATTTCCGCCAGTGACCTGCCCCCGCAGACGTTTCTCTTTCCGAGACGTGCACGTCATCTCATGCGGTTCGCGACCCGGCTTTGATGCGATGCAGCGCGCCGCGATGCCATAGGGACCACAAACCGACCCCGGGTTAAATGTCAGCATAAATCACTTTCCCTTTCTGAGACGACGGCCCACTCATCAATGCCGAACGACGCGTGCGTGACATCTATCATATAACAAAAAAGGCAAGAAAGGCGGAGGGGGCGAGCTAAGTTCTGCTCAGCGAGAAATGGCTCAGAAAAAAAAAAAAAAGCAGACACGTCGTCTAGATCACTGTCCGGAGCCAATGGCTCGGAAACCTGCTTGACGCCACCACGCGTCTCAAGGTGCCTTGGCAAGACAGGCAAGAGCCTAACATAAGGCACGTTCCGGAACGTTTCGTAGGAACACTGTGCGGGTAGTGAATCATCCTTTTTAATCTGCTCACTCGAACACGTTACATTATCTGTCGCAACGCTAAGCATACCAGGCACCGACTAGATAAATCCTTATACGGTTATCTTCTTCCGTTTTGTATAGCCGCGCTTCAACTAGAGCTACCGGCGAAAATGGCACAAAAGAAAAAAACAACGCATCACTTAATATTAACTCGAGAACACACGAGTATAATTCCCCCCCCCCCCCCCGACAAAATTGAAGCAACTTGTTCACATTAATTTCTGGCCATGGAAAGTACATTGGTACAAAGAAAACAGTTAAATGTAATTGAAACAAAATTAATTAGAACGTTAACTATTTAGTAACTGACTTAACCCACCGCGGTGACTTAGCGGCTGTGGTTTTGTGCTGGTAAGCACGCCGTCGCGAGATCAAATCCTAACCGCAGCGGCCGCATTCATCGGGTGGTCAAATTTTATCCGGAATCCCCCACTACGGCAGGCCTCATAATCAAATTGTGGTTTTGGCACATAAAACCCCAGAATTCATTAACCGATTCGCTGAAATATTCACAACTGAAAACTCTTTCGGTATTAGAAAACGCTAGAATATGCTCTACATCGAGTTTCCAGTGCTTAAATCAGAGTGTTTAGGCATCAAAATCAGCATATCAAAAATGATACATACCAAAATATCAACAAAAGCCATACATGTGTTCGAGGTATGGTGGATTGGTTCGAGATCAACATTGTAATCGTGAAAGACGGAACAACCAAACACACTAATCGTTTGTAGCGTCTATGTCCCCTGCCTTGCTTTGCCTCATCTGTTGCGCTGTTATTACATTGTTGTACTTTACAGAAGGTAACAAAAAAGCAAAATGACGAAAAAGAAATTCTTATCCGGACTACGGCTACTGCGCAGAAAAAACTAATTGTTGTCCAAAGTAGAAAGCAACTAACACGCCGACCTCCACGTGACGCTCAAAGCTGCAGAGAAAATATGAGACATGCAAGCCGCCCATGTTCTAACACACAACTAACACACAATTTCCAGGGGTCGGAGGAGGATATGATCAACCAGATAAAAGAGAAGTACATAGAGGAAACAAACACCTAAACATTCCCCGACTATAGCGGCGAAAACAACGAGGAGCTAGACCAAGTAATCACCATAAGAGAGGTCCAAGCTGCCTTAAACAAGCTCAGAGGAAAAACCGCGGCTGGCCCAGATGGGGTCAACAACAAGATACTTAGAAACCTCGATAACTCCCTTCAGCAACTAACTGTACCAGGCGCGGAGCCCAGGTCGGCATGAAACTATGTCTTCACACACATGTCCACAGAAATGTGCAAAATTGCTCAAACCATGATATACGCAAATATTACGGCTGGCGTAGCGGCGCTACATATTATGTATAAACACGAATAAAGGTGCGTAAACTTATTAAAGTCGAGTAAAGTGAATATGGGGAGTCAGGTCAGAGAAAGGTGCACAAGTAAACTTACATGAAAAAACCTTCTTTTGTACGGTATGTTTATCATCGTAGCTCACATAGCAACACATTGTGAAGGGCAAAACAGCGTGTCGGGTGGGGAAAACGAACGTGCTACAATAGTCACACTTGTATGAAGCACCAGCCACATCGAAATTATCCTGTCCATCGAATTACTGCATCTTGGTGGAGGGTTACTGAATATCGTCGAGGTTGTGTAAAGGCAGCAATGAGCAAATCTTACTACGCTGCTCCCGTCATTTGAAGCTGGCTGGAAATGCACCTAGCTATTATTATGAAAAGCTCGGGTGTTCGCTGAATCCTGCAATTCAGTGTATGTCATTTCTTCGCTGCTATTTTGCCCTTTGCGATGTGTTGCTACGTGAGCTACGATGATAAACATAGCGTACGAATGAAGGTATTTTCATGTAAGCTGACTTCCGTACCTTTCTCTGACCTGACTCCGTAGCTCACTTTACTCAACTTAAATAAGTTTACTTACCTTTATTCGTGCTTATATCTCATACCGATCGTCTCACATATCGTCCTCGGTGCCCCGTAGTGTGGCTCGGAACAAAGAAAAGTATGGCAACAACGAGATAAAGCTAGTGTTGAAACAAGTTTATTATAATAAATTATATTTAAACCTTGAATTGGATATTTCAGAAAATTGGCCTTTACGGTTATCATAGCCCCCAAAGCCTACATCTTACATTGAACAGAACTGAAAGGGAAAAAAATTATGCAGAAACTCCGCTGGAGTTGTCTAAGTATGCGTAAACATTGTGTCACTTGCTCATCACCACGCATACGACGCCACTATACCGCGATTAACAAAACAGTAGAAGGTTCATTAAATCTTGGCCTTGTAATCTGTTTTGGCTCTTGATCCGACCAGAATAAACGCTTATTCACTTTATCAGTCGTGATCAGCCTCATCGAACTCAATCCGACCCTTATCAACCCTTAACGGTCGTTAGCAACCTCATGGGAATCGATCCGACCCTTATAAACCCTTACCGCTCTATAGCACATCACCCACGCGCGTCGAACTATTATAAACCGCGATCAGACCCACATCCTTATCCTTATCAACTCATTGACTGCTTATCTGTCTGTGTTTCGCGACAAAAGAGACACCGTGGTATAGCACATTCATAGTGTTCAGATATATTTGTCTTTTGCAACCGTGAGTGTTTAGCGCGGTAGGTAAGACACTTGGCTTCTGAGCGTCGTGCATCAGCAACGGTTTTCCTCACCGAGTCGACATAGAAATACTTACGCATTTAAAAGAAAGAAAGAAAGAAGTTGACACAACATTACGCCTATAATCTTTCATTTCGGTTTTGGCTCGTATTTAAAGGTACTGGTTTGCTTAAGCATGCTTTACCCGCAACTAAGCCGAATGCAGCAAACGATCGTGCGACGCACGCAAGCGGGGTCGCTCTTGCACAAGATGCTCTTGCACAAGATGTTCCCAACAGAGCATGACACTTCATGCCCGTTTTGCAGACGATCAAAAGGCACTCTAGCACACATCCTTGCAGAGTGCACTAAGCTCAAGAACCCCCCCCCCCCCCGAGCGATGGGAGACCTTGTTGTCCAGCTCCGACCTACCGACCCAGCTCGCGCTGGCGGCTAGGGGCAAGGAACTGCTGGACGCATATGAGACCTGAGAAGAAGGTTCCACCCCATCTGGTACCAGCGCGCAGCAACCTTTAATAAGGGCTCAGTATAAAAGTTGATTCTCTCTCTCTCCCTCACATAAATAGCAAAATCATATTTTCGGTATCGTAATCAAATCCTTTTTTTTTTCGTGAGTAATGAATCAACGTCTTAACCTGCTTCAAAAGCAAACTAATGACATACATCTGTCTATCGTGGACGCAGTCACAAACCGACAGAGAAAGAAAAAGAAGAAATTATGAAAGGAAGAAAGGTACCGACTGCTAACATATTTAAGCCACAGACAGCCTGTTGCCAAGCGTGGGAGGAAACCCAGGTGCTTTTCTTGAATAGATTTTTCAGTGTAGGAACGGCGATCTTTACCTGAATTGAGAATAAGCGCACTACTGTTGATTAGAAATCACGTAATGGTACGGCGTTTTCATTCCTTAGGAAGTTGGGAAGTGAAGTGCTCTTAAATTCAAAATCATAACAACACAAGAAAACTCAATCGCCTCGATTCCATTCACAGTGATCAACGGAACAAACAACGGCCTGTAACAATGCACGGCGATGAAGCTGTTTTCACTTTGCGGCTCCGTCTTTAGGCAGCTTAAGAGGTCGCGAGAGACCTATATTCTGAAGCCCCAAACGAATACTACGTGTTCTTCTCTCGTTGCTATCAACGAGTTGCAATGAGAAACTTCGCTAGGACGCAAAAATATGTGCACAAATGACTAATATTTCATCATCTTGATGCGTAAATGCGGCAGACAGTGGTCGTGAAAAACTTGGCGAATACAGAGCTGATTGAACCAACACTAGGAATAGGAGATGCGAAGCATTTCTCTCGCATTTTCTCGGGGTACTGTTCTCGCAGTAAAACGACCGCGTAGTTTTTTTTTTTTTTTTTTATTGCGGTGAAAACGGCTGCTTCATTGTCTCCCATTTCAGAAACTAAAACAAACAACAGGAGCCGTCTGCAACACTATCTTGTTGTTCTTCTTCCTCCCTTCCTAATGTGAGTGGCGCACAAGTGGACCATCTACTGAACATATCGCGAGAAACAAGTTTAGAACAATGCTGAATGGAGGAATCGCGTGCCTCCATGGCTGCCACGTGCCGAAGGAGACGTTGTTACGAAACAAAAATAAGGACACCCGCGTTGCACCAGCTACGAGGCACACCCTCGTCGAGGTAGCCAAAGCTAGCGCATTTAAATAGCGCCTACCAAAAAAATTAATATATTGACTGCGATGACGCGATTTTTACAGTGTTGGCTTTTTCTTTATCCACAGTGCACCCCATAGCAGGATACACATGTTTACAAAAATGGGCAATCACGCAATTAATTTAACACCAACTGCTAGGACCGGCTTCGGTTGGTTAAAATTACTGCTACTTCTAATTTTAGTGATTCTTGACAACTTTCTTGATTTCTTTTACTTATTTCTTTTCCTGGAGCAATCAACGGCTTGGTTTCCAAAATAAAGTTTATTCGCTCACTCACCTGCAGCAAAACCACATCACCGAATTATTATATTTATTTTCGTTTCACGGAAGGTTTGCAATCGGGGGTCTAAATATATGAGCACATTGCCTAGACGTCACAAGCATAAACCAGAGGGGGGAAGAGGGGGAAGGCAGGATGTATGGTTACTTGTGGCCTAGTTCAGGAAAACAACAGAAAATAGAAATATATTAATCTTAAATCCAATTGTCTGCATTTCCTTTTCTCTATCCAACAAACACATGCAAGAAAGAAGTCGCAATCCATCACCAACTACATTCAATCACTGTTGTGTATTAGTCAAGAAAAGCACATATAGCAACGCAAGTTCTAATTTACCGCAGCATGCAGGTAAGTCTAAGCCTCAAGACAAACGCTGGATGACAGGTCATTTACAGAAGCAAATATCTTGGGAGCTTGGCCTCACAGTTCATTAGCCCGGAAAGCAGTTCGGGAGCTTCTTCACTACCTGAAGGCAACAGACTTGAGTGCCCGAGTATAGACATCCTGCACCTAACATATTGCACGTGAAAGTGCGGTATACACTCATGTTTCTCTCTCTCTCTTTCACTCCCCATTCCCCTCCCCCCATGTAAGGTAGCAAACTGGACTCAGTGTGGTTAACCTCCCTGCGTTTCCTTCTTCCCTTCTCTCTCTCTGTGAGACAATTCTCGCGATTCTGATTAACGCGTGAAGTGAACACGACAAATTTATCTGCAGGAACTGAGGCTTTAACTTCACGTGGTAAATATTCCTGCACTCCGGTCGCGCCTACTCGCCTTCTGGAAGTGGCGAGTCGAGCGGGAACTCGGCTAAAGTGAACACCGCCCTTTGCAAACGCTCCTAGGAGATTCTTGAATCGAAAATGGCTCGAGGAACGCATCCTTATTCAAGCAACGCCTTCTCGCCTGTATCTGTACTGCAAGCGTCAAACAACGGGCTGCAGACCGGACTTTGGGACGCCATCACGCTAAAGTAGGAGAGGAAACGTATGAATCACACGCGCGGCACGCGAAATTACAGCACAGTCCGCTACCGCTAATTTAGGACCTTGGCGGATCTCACGGCAGAGGGCCCCAGAAATTTTCACCGCCTTTGCTAAACATCTGAATGGGAACACGGTCGCTGTACACATGAAGGTGCAATATACAGGTTACATGATCCAGCCATGTTAGTCACAGCGCAGTTGAACGAATATTGGCCGAAGCAAACAACACGCATAACAATTGACTGAGTGAATTACCAGATCAATAACAGGCCCGAAAATTAAAAGCAACGATTTCACAGCTTCACAAAACATATTACGCGATAAAAGCACAACATAAATATTAGCCCGAACTAATAAGAACGTTTTTACAGTAGACCTGCCAGCAAGATTAGACGTCGACTACTCGCGACGATGGACATGTTAGCGAAAGCAGCCGGCCGGCAGCAAAACAACACTTAAGAAAGGAAACCTTCTTAAATCGATTGCTTTTCTGTATCGATTACTGAAGCGAGAAAAAGAGCATAATTCTGACAATGCGCAAGCATCGGTTCACAATTCATGTGATAAAATATTTGCATGTGAATATTGAACAAAAATTTGCGCATTGTCAGAAATATGCTCTTTATATATATATATATATATATATATATATATATATATATATATATATATATATATATATATATATATATATATATACACACACACTGCAAATTTCATCCCGATATACCGATCGTAAAAAACTCTCCGCCCACCAGATGCTCGCATAACGCTGTCGATTTTCTTTTAGCTAAAGAAGCCAGAGATAAAAGGACCACGCAGCTTCCCTTCTCCTCCGCAGCGGTCACAGTCATTTGGAGGCGGTAAACGTCCCACCAGAGGCGAATTGTTCGGCATCGACATTTGACCAGCCTTACCTAGAGTTCCACCGTAAGCACTTCTCTTCTCGAACATGGCGTGCGATAAATCGTATTGTCGTTGGGCTGGTAGTACCGCGGCCGACGTTTACTCCGGCCGCAAACACCTGGCAGCGGATATGCTCTCACGGCTCGCTCACATATCTCTCGGCCAACGCTGATGACCGCATTGACGACCAATCGTGCGCTTCTGTTCGTCTTTGCCCAATGCCACAAAAAAAAAAAAAGTGCAGGAGGATTGCAGCTGGCTGCAAAGCGAGAAGTAAGGTTCCCACCACCTTTGGAGGTTGCAGCAAGTCGTCGCTGCGTTCAAGGGCGCCACACAGATCAGTACCGCGTTCGGCATAGCAGGAGCACAAATATACCAGGTGTTTCCGCAAAGACTAAGGTATGTTCTTTAATAATTGAAGGGATGCATGCTAGTCCTTGAGCTGGTCCACTCGAAGAGGCGGGCACGACCTGAACGAGAAGTTGAAATGCATATTCCACAAATTGAAGGTTTTTAATTAATTACTTTACGGCACACATTGCAGTTTACAAATCTTAGCCTCCGAGCAGTATCCACTAGAAAAGAATTCTGTGGATGACAGCATTTTCGATATATGCGCCATCAAGCTTGAAGGAGCACTGTCGTTTCACTTGCTTCTTTAACAAAGCACGGTTTCATGCATTCAAGCACAAAAGTAATCGGTCCGCCAATGTATTTCTCTGCAAAGTTCAGTAATTAATATCTGAAAACAGTTTCATCCTTGCTCCCACTTGAATTCACTTTGCCATCTCCTTGACTACAATTTGTAAATTGCAATATGTTCCACAATGTAATTAGCTAAAAACAGGATTTGAGAATTTTTGTTATTCAGTCAATTATTTCGGTTTCTCAGGCGAATTATGTCCACCTGTTTGAGCCATACAGCTCAAGGATTAGAATTGTGCTATCTACAACACGTGATTTATAAAAATATGACAGTCTTAACAAGAACACCCGGTATAACGCAAAGCCCGTAGTTTCACGGGCGACCGTCCGCTCGAGTCACTTTGCATGTAATAACGGGCTTCTTTCACGCTCAGAAAAACAGTTTTATTCAGCACGTATTGAGCAACAGAAAGCTGCATCGGGAGTTTTTCATGTTACTCAACAATTTTCTCAGTTACACTTTCCTCCTAATTATAATAAGTGAGAAGTTGATTGATTAAGTAATTATTTAAAACAACTTATGTATTTCGGCGGAATACAAAAAATAACAACTTTAGTATCTGCAAGCGACGGCAAACAACAGTACCTTGGTTCTGTCCAGCTACGTGGCATTTGCATATTTTTAAATCTTGGTGCATGATAGTTGGGACAGCCTTTGCCTGTGCGCCTGTGCGCCTGTGCGTGCGTGCGTGCGCGCGTGCGCGCGTGCGTGCGCGCGCCTTTCGCCTACAGCTGTTCTGTTCTACTATAAATCCATTTCTGTGCGGAAATTGAGGTTAGGACAACCTCGACTACACTACGTCTCTGCTCTACAGCGAGTCGTGCGGAGGTTGGAGGAGGATGAAAATGAAGGAAGGAAAGGTCGGCAGGCCAACCAGACGCACGTCCGGTTTGCTACCCCACAAAGGGGAAGGGGTTTAAGGGAACAAATGAAAGCAGAGGGAGGCAAGAAGGTACTATCGGTGTGAGTACATGCGGATGTCCATAACTCAACGATTTCAATCGGTCACTGAGGCCAGTCGCTTTCATGAAACGTAGCACTGCCCGCGTCGCTTTGTAGGCCTGCGACGCATGGGGCCATGGTCCGAGAATCTTAGTCTCTGAAAATGGTCTGTTATATCATCGGTTTAACACCTTCTGAAGAACGTCGCGTTCGTTGTGATTGTGATCCCAAAAACACAACAGGTGCTCAATCGTCTCTTCACAGTTGCACGAGTCACAGATCGGTGTGTCGGACATTCCAATAAGGAATGAGTAGGCTTTCGTAAAAGCCACCCCTAACCAGAGGCAGCACAGTAACCCAGCCAAGCGCCTTAAAGCGAAACCGGTGATAATCGTCGACACACAGTTTCTCATGCAGATCAGCAAAAGATTTAGATATAAAGAAATATTTTCATTATATCTGTATTCTTCATCACATTCATTTATATCACTGACGAGAATATCTATTACTTTGTTTTCAACATATACACGAATGTCGTTCGTTTTCTTTTGTCTTGATAAATTGAAGTTCTGCTTTTTCTCATACTATGCGCGCTTGAAGATTGCATTTTTGAAGGTGTCATTCTCAGCTCTATTGTTAAATGTAGACCCATGAGCAAAAATATACAGAGGAGGGATTGAGCTATAAATCTGATTTTCTCCTCCGCCTGTGAACATAACTTGAAATTAAACACCCCAATTCAAACATGGCATTGCGAAGTTTCTAGCGCACTCGTCGATTTCAGTTTATGCATGGTTTTGACGAAGAAATTCATTTTTTCGTTGACCCTGTCGTCCGTATACTTTTGCTCAAAGGTGTACTTGTTGCAAGCCATTGTGTGATTTTGATTATGGTCAGTTCTCGTGTCCATCTAGCACTTCTTTTTAGAATTTTGTAAGACTCAGGAGCTCCTCGAGTTACGACTTTTTCTCATGTAGCCCTCTGGTGACTGAAGGAGAAATGAAGATTTATTTATTTTTTGATTTACTTATTGATTGATTGATTGATTGATTGATTGATTGATTGATTGATTGATTGATTGATTGATTGATTGATATTTAGTAATTGATTAATGTGCTGACTAGAATATGCCAAGGCTCAACAAACGACGCAGCCACAAACATTCGTTCACTGCACTCGCAGATCCAATACGGCAACTGAGATGGTTTTTGGTCAGGAAAGTAGGCTAGCTGGTAATTCCCTGTAGTCGGCAAAATGTTTTTCTTTTCTTCGTTTTTTTTTTTTTGGAGCACATCACAGTCCAAAACCTTACCTTTTAACTGCTCCATTCTTTCCTTTCCATTATAATGTCTGCTTTCTATTTAGGTTCGATCAACGTTTTCTGGGTCATTTATTTTCCAATAAAGAGTTTTTCCGTTTGGATGTATTATTTATGCTGTGTGTATTATGTACTCAGTAATGCAATGGACCGAGTCAGATCGCGAATTCACATCGTCGGAACACTCCGGTTATGTTCGGGTATGTTGGAAATGAATGAATGAATGAATGAATTAATTAATTACGTTTGCTCATCGGTTAGTGCACATCTCCACTGCAATGTCATCTTCTCGTCTTCACAGCGCTTGTGGCTATACTAGCGTTTAGGTAGGGGAGAAAACGACCCTATAAAGCAAAACGCGTGAACAACCGAGCCGTTCTCTCCAGCAACAACAAACTTCTGCCAAGCCCAGCGCTAAACATAGGGAGGGTTCGAGTAGTAGGATGGGCGTGCTTCCACGCGCCGAAGCACTTTAATTAAACCGTTGTACTGGCCGAGACGGTGGCCTTTGCAAAAAGCCTTCGCGTGAATAGGGGCCGCTCGGCTACGCATAGGACATGGCGTCGCATCACTGGCCTTATCGGGCCGCGTCTCGCGGAAGCCAAGCACCACGGACACCACTTGCACAACGCAACGCGCAAAGCCCCCCTACTGCGGACTCCTGTTTACTTTGCTCTCCCATTTAATGCCTACGCAGCCGCGGGAATTCGCTGCACACCACTTAGCGAAAGTAGGTAGACGGTTTAATGTGTCTGCTGCCCATTATGTTGTTTTTAACGTTGTCGCCTTTGTTTGTAATGGACGCACGCCATCGTATGTTGCTTTTTCTCGTTTTTGTTGTTACTGATACCACCCACAAACATCGAAAGGTACCGCGGCGAGGACTTTCGGCGCAACAGCGGCCGAAGGTTTACGGACGACAGAAATTCCGACATGCCGAGCGTAGGCCGACAGAGCATACAAGCGGAATCACACGTGACGACTTTCGCAGGCTCTACCGCCACGCCCACTGAGTACCATTGTCCGCAATAGCGCAAACATTTTAGGCTTCCCACAGCTTGTGCCTAATTTCTTTAAGAAAGGTGTCAGTCTCCTGTCCGCACGATGAGCCGCTAGAAATGCGCCAAAGCTTACGAACAGGTATCCTAGCCATCTACGGTTTCCTGCCATTCCTAATAGGCTCGCATTTTATTGAATACAGAGGCCCGGAACACCACAAGACGACACAAGGTTGCAGGATCGACAGCGTAATGGTAACGAGGTTTAGCTCCTAATCCCACCTGCGTCCTGGGCTATTAGTCGTTATAGAATGACACACCGGACAAATCTACTACACTACGAGGGTTCCTAAATACGCGTTACAGATTTAAACCGGATCACGCCGCTAGGTTTCCGCGTTTTGCCTGTGCCCACCACACCGGCGCATTCAAGGACTGTGACAATACCGCTTAATGACGTGGGCATGAGACAAGGACAAGGACGATTATAACGACAGAAAGCTGAGCTAGTTGGTAAGGATTCATTATGCAAAAAAGAGGTGAGGCGTGCAGACAGGACACAAGAGTAGAGAAGTGGACAACACGAACGCCGACTATCAACTGAAGGGAGCAGTGAGGCGAAAAAAGCAAGAAGACACAAAACTCATCGTACGCGACATACCTTAACACGGTCTGTTCCTCGTTACCGGACCACCTACAACTCACAGGCACTCCACTTCAATTTACCATCTACTCTAAACAAATTTCCTGAACTAACTACTACTAGACAACGGCAGCTATGTCAGTTCAGCACATCAATGTTGTAAATAGCTCTCAAATAGTTATCTTTGGAATGGCGTGCATGTGTCTTGTTTGCGTGGCTTTTGCCTATCCTGTATTCATTGCATTTTGTTTTGGTCTTGTCATTGTTGCGCGATGCCTGTTATCAGTGCTATTTTTACTCTTTATTGTTTGTGAAACCTGTTAAATTAACAGAATTTTGTTTTTATTTACTTTTATTCTATTTTTTGCAGTCAAAAGTCTTCATACGATGTTTATGCTGTATTAAACGTTTGATGCGAATCCTACTGTAACTCTGTATGTTAACTTCAAGTGATCCTTACGTAAACTTTGTTACAGTATTGCACACATGTTAAAATTATGATACGATATGCATATATGTGCTGTGAACGTCGTATGCTGCCGATGTAAGGGTCTTCAGGGACTCAGTCAAGCTGCCTAGAGCAGCTTTTAGCCCTGAAGACCATCCAGAATTTTCTGGTGAAATAAACTTTGATTGATTGATTGATTGATTGATTGATTGATTGATTGATTGATTGATTGATTGATTGATTGATTGATTGATTGATTGATTGATTGATTGATTGATTGATTGATTGATTGATTGATTGATTGATTGTGATGTGCATCATCAGCACGTCGTCGTTTTCGCGCGTAATACTCGAGAATTTAATTTAATTTTAAACGCGCGCACCACTGTTTACGATTTCATCCATTGAAATGTCAGAAGCTTGAGCTTTGAAATCATGTTAATAAAGGGAAAATGAGACATCCACCCAAACGTTGTTACGCGCTACAAAGGAAGCCCGTACGGGTTCCTCGAAAGAAAAGCTTCGCAGTTGAAGAAAAATTCATTCTGGCCGCGGACTCGTACCCGCGCACCGCCTTTCAGGGCAAACGCTCTACCATCTGAGTTAACCAGGCGGCTAGCAGATGGTAGGCGAAGCCGAATTCATCAACAAATCAGAAGCAAAGGCAAGAGTCTGACGAAATAGTTCTGCGGAAACCCGCAAGGTGAACTAATTAATAAAGGGAAAATTAGGCATCCACCCAAACGTAGCTAAGTGCTACAAAGCTTTTCTTTTGAGGAGCCCTTATGGGTTTCTTTTATAGCACTTAGGTACGTTTGGGTGGATGTCTCATTTTCCCTTTATTAATTACTTCTCCCCACCTTGCGGGTTTCCGCAGAACTATTTCATCAAACTCTTGAAATCAAGTAATTGAGTACTTTTTTAAGGCTTCGAAAATCAAGCGTTAAACCAGCAGCAGCCTAGCAAACGGCTACGCAGTGAAGTAACATTGCGCCTTCAATTAAACACGAGTGAGAAGACGTATTGCTTATTTTTCGTCCAAGTTAAGGTTTGCAGCTATTATCATATGCGCAAACTATCTCTCTGCCGGAGGAAGACGAAGTGATTCTCGTAGAGACCACTATTCCTTCGCGCTGCAGTATTTTCGGCTTTTTCCCGTGTTTTACTGGGAGACGCCGCTCTCATTGCCACGGCAATGGAAGTGGAGTCGGCAGAATGCCGACGCGACGTGACTGCTTCGTCAGGTACCGGCCCGAGGAAGAGAAATTGCCCACCGAGTCAAGCTGGCAGTGAGGACACTGTGTTGTACTCCTGCTCAAGCGATGACGCCTCAGATGACGAAGGCTTCGAAAGAGTGGTACACCGGAAGGCCAAGAGAAGAAACATCAGCGGACGGTCTTCGTCAAGTAAGTCTACCGTCGTAGACTTAGTCTACCGTCGTCGTTCCACAGCGCAGGCCATCGGCGCACACAATTCTTTTTGTGCCGGACGCACCTGCCGACAACCTCAACCGCCTTAATCGACAAGCGATTTCCGTTTCTCTGGAGGCTCTTGTCCCAGGAGAAATCAAAGATATCAGAATTAATACTCGAAAGAACGTCCTGGCTATTGACGTCCACAACCGAAGCGCAATCAATGCTTTGATGGCAGTAAAGCTCCTGGGCAACATCAATGTCCACTACCTCATTCCGCAAGACAACGAAACAACGGCCGGTGTTGTCTATGACATTGACACATCCATTAACGACAGCGACCTGCCAATTTTAAACAAACCTGCGACAGATGGTGTTGCCTTACTACAAGCTCGGCGCCTTGGCAATTCGACCTGTGTAAGGCTCGTGTTTAAAGGTGACTGCCTACCATCACATGTAAAGGTCGGCCACTTTCGTCATGTGGTACGACCTTTTGTACCCAAACCACTTCAGTGCAGAAGGTGTCAAAGAATTGGACATGTGAGTGCTGTCTGCCGAAATACAACGATATGCCCACGATGTTCCGAACACCACGACACCGACACTTGCCGTGCAACAGAGCTCAAGTGCCCAAATTGTCAAGGATCGCACGCTGCGTCCTCAAAAGACTGTCCACGCCTTAAGAAAGAGCAGAAAATCTTGAGAAAAATGGCCAGAGACGGATCGTCACACAGAGATGCTTCTGAAGCGATAAGGCGACATCGCTCCCGGAAACGAAAGCCTATGAAACCCTCTTCCGGTTCAAGGGAAATGCCTCGTCCGGCAACGCCACCTCCTGTTCCATCTGTCTCCAGTAAGAGCACGAACGTCAATGAAAGAAGTGGCCATGCTTCATCAAGTGATGCGTGGCCGGCACTGCCGAGGACATGCCACGCGCCAGAGCCACAGCAAATGACTCGCCATTTACAGTCAAATGTCACTACAGTTGACCAAATGCAAGACAAGGACTCACAAGTGATTGCCATGCTCAAATCGCTCACGAATGTCATGCGTCTGCTACTGACAAACATGGACACTCCAGCTGCTCGTAGCGCACTGCAAGTATTGGACGCGCTGACTCCAGTACTTGAAAGCATCGCATAGCACCATGGCCCGCCCCTCGCTGCCCTTCCACAAGGAAGTCAAGAAAGCATCTTTATTGCAGTGGAATGCCCGTGGTCTCAAATCAAGAATTTCAGATTTTAGACATTTTGTCTTCGAAAACCGTTTTCCCATCCTCGTAATTTGCGAACCGAACGTGCAGAATGTTATACGTATTTCTGGCTATGAGGCATTCATGTCCTCTACCTGTGGTGATGTAAGCAAGGTAATTGTATATATTAGATGTGATCTGACTTACGTGTTGCAGCCAGTTCCGCCTCACGACGACAACCAGTACGTTTGTTTAATCGTGAAAACGAATAAGCTTACGTTCACACTCGTCGCTGTGTACAGGCGCCCAAATCTTTAACTGGTGTGCGCGAGCGGCGACTTTTCTGTGCGTCAGCACCGTATGACGGGGCGAGGCTGGAAACAGTTCGAGGCTAAATGCATGCGGACAAAGCGCGCTCAGCTGGGCCCATCATCTGCTAGGCTGTTTCCAAGCTCGCCCCGTTATACAGCGCTGACGCACGAAAAAGTCGCCGCTCGCGCACACCAGTTAAAGATTTGGGCGCCTGTACATTGCTCCTTCAAGTGGCTTCGACTCTAAACGACTGCACGACGTGCTATCAGCGACACCCGGCCCTACGATTCTCACAGGAGATTTTAATGCTCACCATCCGCTTTGGGGGAGCCTGAAGATGGACTCCAGGGGAAGGCGAATAGCATCCTTTGCAACACAGCACAACCTTTACTGCCTCAACGATGGTAGTCCGACATATTTACGTGGGCCTACCTACAGCAGCTGCCTAGACTTGACCCTGGTTTCTCGGCTTCTTGAAAGAAACGTGCAATGGTTCACAGACATCGAAACACATAGAAGCGACCATATTCCGACGTACCTGAAGATCAAGGGACTATCGAAATGCTCCTCCATGACGCTCCGGCGAATTGACTGGTCGGCGTTTCGGTCGCACATGGAGGGAGTATGTCAGCAAGGGAACTATTCAAGTCCGGAACACGAAATTCAAAAAGCCATGCAAGAGTCTACGCGTAGTTTCCAGCCTTTCCCGAAATATGCAGAATTTGAAGCAGAACTGCAGCGACTACGAGCAATTCGCCGGCGGGCTGAAAGAAGATACAGGAGAACTAAATCCATTCATGATCTCCGAGAGGCAAGGCGGATGCAAAAGAAGATTCAACGTCGCATCGATGCACTACAATCTCAAAGATGGAAACGTTTCTGTGAGTCGTTGGATCCACGTCAGCGATTATCTCAGATATGGAGAACCGTGCGTGGGCTTCGCGTATCACCACAACAGCGTGTCCCTTTCAAAGCCCTCGCTTTGCACCAAGGTCGCAGCGAAATTGACATTGCTGAAGAATTTTGCTCAAGACTTTCCAGCTTGCAGTTCCAACGCGCAATTACACCATGTGCTACTCCTGTGCCACGGGATTCCCGCATGGATGTAATTTTTTCGCTGGAGGAGCTTGAAGCGGCACTGGCGACTTGCAGGCGCTCTTCGTCACCTGGCCCGGACGGGGTTACCTATGCGGCGCTCGCCAATCTTGGGCAGAAAGCACGACTCATGCTACTAAACCATTATAACGAGTCTTGGCGCAACGGTTTAGTTCCACGTGACTGGAAATGCAGCCGCTTGGTTCCACTTCTCAAACCTGGTAAATCACCGTTAAACTTGTCATCGTACCGCCCCATCGCTCTGGCCAGCTGCATAGGGAAAATAATGGAACGAATGATTTTGACGCGCTTGGAATGGTACCTGGAAAATTACAACGTGTACCCAGATGCTCTGTCTGGCTTCCGGCGAGGGCGCTCATCCATAGATAATGTCATCGATTTGGTTACGTTTGTTCAGCATCAAAAACGCCGGAAACGACTCACTGCTGCATTATTCCTAGACATAAAAGGCGCCTATGATAACATAGCACATTATGCCATTATAAATGCTCTTATTGAAGCCGGAATCGGTGGCCGCACTTTTCAGTGGCTGTGCAGTTATTTGACCGACAGGCATTTCTTCGTGATGACCGAGGATGGCGCCACGACTCAACACCAAACGTGCCGTGGAGTACCGCAAGGCGGAGTGTTGAGCCCGACGCTATTCAACCTAGTGCTCGTTGGCCTAGTCCGATGCTTGCCCAACACAGTTCAGGTATCAATATATGCCGACGATATCTGCATTTGGGCTTCTGCCGTAACACGACTGCAGGTACGAGCACGGCTACAAAAGGCAGCTACGATAACATCTCTGTACTTGCGAAAACAGAACTTAGAGCTGTCTTCAGAGAAATGCTGCCTTATTACATTCACTCGGAAGGAAATGCAGCGATACAGTGTAAAGGTCAATGGGCAAGCAGTAGCAAATGCACGGAAACACCGCTTTTTAGGGGTAATTATTGACCGAGACCTATCATGGAGCCCGCATGTTTCATACCTGAAGAAGAGATTATTGACAATAATACATCTCCTCAAATTTCTCGGCGGAAAGTCATGGGGCACTTCGGTGCGGTCAATGCTGCAGCTGTATAACGCCTTGTTCCTCGGTTTCGCAAGATACAGCCTCCCTGTGATTGGGAACACCTGCAAAACAAACCTGCGTGTACTCCAGGGACTACAAGCTCAAGCCCTAAGGACGTGTCTCGGTCTTCCGAGGTGTGCGTCTACAGCGGCAACGATTGTCATAGCTCGAGATCACCCAATATCAACGTACTTGGCAACCGACGCTCTCAGGGCGCATATTCGGCACGTTGCCCGATTACCTTCTCACCATCTTGCCGCTCTACCCACAGAAAGGCCACACACAACTTTCAGTCGTTTAATTGATGCCAATCGTACCTCACTGCCATCGAACTACATGCCTGCAGCAAGACCATCCTTACCTTTATGGTGCCTGCACAGACCTGACATACGCCTCACCATCCCAGGAATCATGAAGAAAGCCAACATGCCATCGTTTGCCCTTAAGCAGGCCACGTTAGAACTTTTACATGAGGTGCACAGTGGCCGCGTACACGTTTACATCGACGGTTCAGTCACATCTGCAAGCGCAGCTGCCGCTGTGGTGATACCAAGAAGATCCGTCAAGATACAGCTAAAGACGTCACATGTATCCTCAACGACAGCTGCTGAACTGGTAGCCCTGCGTGCGGCTCTTCATTTTATTAAGGAGGAACCATCCCACGCATGGTCAATCTTCTGTGATTCCAAGGCAGCCCTACAGAGTGTACTCTCAGCACTGCGCCATGGATCACATGAGCAGCTCGCCGCAGAGATCAGAGAAGTCCACCATCGACTAGTTGACGAAGGACACGATATAATATATCAGTGGTTGCCTAGTCACTGTGGCATACATGGCAATGATCGAGCAGACGCAGCTGCCCGATCTGCCCATGACGGCGTCAACTGCGTTGCCATTCCTCTTTCGAGAGCCGACGCAGCGAAAAAACTTGCCGCACTTGCGCGTGACCTGACATTAGCCCAGTGGAATTCATCCAATTTCACAAGTACACGCCTCCATACTGTGGACCCTAATTTACAGCTTCCGCCCGAGCTTCCACGACGTGACTGCACCCTTCTTATCCGTCTATGGCTTGGAGTAGCATTTTCAAATGCTTACTCTTTCCTTATCGGACTGGCCAACAGCCCACTGTGTGACTTCTGCGGGTGCAACGAAACGATCGAGCATCTTCTTTGTCAGTGCTCTCGTTTTAACCCACAAAGAACTGTCCTCTCAGCCACCTTAGACAAACTGGACAAGCGCCCAATGACAGAAAGCAAGATCCTTGGAACCTGGCCTACGCGAACATCAGCGCGATCCGCTATGAAGGCGCTGCTGCGATACTTGAAAGACACGGGACTTTCTGACAAATTGTGACAGTACACTGTGTGGCGCAGGACTGTACGGTGACACTGCGTAAGACTAGGAATGCCTTTGCGGGTTGCGTGACAGTGCCCACAGAAATAGTTCGTGTGTACGTGCGTGTGTGTGCTTAGTTTTTTTTTTTTCCTCTTTTTTTATCCTTCTTTCTTTCTCACCTATTGCATCCCCTTTCCCCTCCCCCAGTACAGGGTAGCCAACCGGAGATCATCTCTGGTTAACCTCCCTGTCTTTCCTTTGCCTTTCTCTCTCTCTCTATCTCTCTGCCAGTATAAGGAATGCATTCCTCATCCCAGAAATGTGTTCCGTTTTCCTCTTTTGCTTTGTCTGAGAATAACATGGCGCAGCGGTGAAAGCTATAAGGCGTGCTAGCTGCGACACTCAAGAGTGCATCCGAGGCTGTGCAGGCTGCGCTAAGAAGCGCCTAAACAAATGGCGCAGAAAAAACGCGAGTTCACACGATGTTACGCCTGATTGCGTAACGCCAGTTGGAACTTCAGTCACACGTCATTTCCTAACAAAGTACTGAAGCAATGGTGCTTGAATATTATGATGTATTGGAAAGATAAGTAATACCGGGCCGCTCGAATAATTGCACTTGTCACAAAAGGTAAGTTGAAAGAAACGCTGCGAGAAAGTTGGTAAAACTCCGCTAAGCGGATGTTCTGCACACAGATAAAAGGAGTGACACGGATGGGAGAAGATAAGTAAACGGGAACGGCATTAATACATACACGCTTGTACGCGGAGGACAGGTTCACAGCCGCGGAACTAGATCTGTGTTTCTCAAAAATACAACATACGTACGACTCAATCAGCTTATCTAAAGTCCGGCCAAAAGCTTAATACGATATCGCCACTGAACATACAGCTTAATGTTCGTGCTCATCCGCTACCGTGGATGTTTAGAGGCAAACAAGCACAAACTTCTCCACTGTCTCGAGATATTCGGAAAAAACGTCCTTCAGAGACTCCGTCCGTCAAATGGGGCGCATAATACCATTGTGTAACGGAGACACGTAATTTTAACCGATGCGGGATACTCGCTCCCAAAAGATGTATACATTTGTTAAGGCTACGAACGCGGCTATGGAAACAGAAGTTAAACACAAACACCACAAAAAAAGGTACATCCTACGCCCCTACGGTGGCAGCACTGTAACAATTCGATTCCCAAGGACTAATTTTTATTTGATAGGAGCCCAACTACACGACCACATAATACGGTAACTCTGAGTGACAAGCCACAGCCCTTGACGCAAGAACAACGCCGATATGAGTTTCCTTACTTTTCACTGTTTCGTCTGCAGTTTCTGCATGTAACACAAACCAACTAAAGAGGTGATGCCATAGAACAGATACAAAACCGGAAGCTGTGTGAAGGCTTTCGCCAAAACAACCAAACGCACCGCAAGCACAGATCCAGTCTACGCGTCGGTGGAGCGACACCACAGGCTTTAATGTGAAAGACGTCACAATGTCGAGTCGCCTCCATGGACAAAAGCGTAAGGTCAGAGAGAGAGCGCGCGCTGTCCTCGGCGGCGACGTGCTGCCTGTATCACCAATGAAGGGACGTGACTACGCCGTCAGGCACGCGCCCGCCGAGCCAATCAGATGTACCGGGGCGAAGACCCGTTAATTGCGTCACATTAGGGTCCCGCAGCCGAGAGAGCTGGAGGCCGCCATGTTTTGGCGGGCCCGGCCCAGTCCATGGTAGCGTGCGAAGGACGGCTGCCGGTGTTCTTTGCACACACACAAACATACACACACCGCGCCGCCATTGTCACTGCCTACTGCGCCCACGCAGCAGGTACCGCGCACGTAGGCTTCTTCTTTGCGGGTCGTTACCGCAACGCCAGCATCGCAGACGCCCGTAACATGCTGCCGTGCGAAGTGAGCTGGGCTCTTTCTCTCTCTCTCTCTCTCTCTCTCTCTCTTCCTTTTCCTCTGTATGCAGTGCTGCCAGCTCGTTATATGGGGCTTTGCCTCGAGAGCTCGTCACTTCCGATTCGTCTTTCTCTGCGACTCTCTTTCGCTCACTTTCATATATGTAGGCGTTGCTTTATTTTACATTTCCTAGGACTCCACTTCCTGCTGCCGCGCAGGTCATTATATTGCACTCTGCCCGAGATCGAGATATTGTATACGTTTGTATCCACACTCGCCGGCTTCGTGGCGCGCAATATCCCTGCCCGCGCCAGCGTAGGCAGTGCAGTGCGTATTTCTGCGCCTACATCTCTGTAGGAATGCCAGTGCTAGATTAGATCCAGTCTTCTTTTTGTGCAGCGGGGTGCATCGGCCCGCACAAACAACTTTTGATATTGGCTCTACCCGAGCAGGCTAAAACAAGATATAAATAACTAAACTAAAATAACGCGTTAAGCGATAGAAGCTAAGGCCATCAGTTCCGCGAGGCTCGTGCACAAGGAGGCCTACTTATGAATCTCCTCTTACGTATGAGCGCGTCAAAACCGGCACGCCCAATCACAACATGCCTACGATACCGTAGTCAAGCTCTCCGCCAATCACAAATAACAGTCTGGTAAAAGTGATAACAGGTCCAGAACGAGTGTAGGGAAGACTTTTCGTTTAGGACAATGAGAGACAAGAAACGACAACATACCGACAACATAAACAGAGAGTCCTGCCACCGTACACAGGATCAAAAGTAACAGGGCAGAAAAAAATCCTGTTTTGACAGATATTTTTGCATCAGTTCGCAAGTTTCTACTTGGTGATGCTGTTCAGGCATCTGAATAGGCGTTGAACAAGAATTAACGGCAACTGTTCCGTCAATTATGGGCAATCATTGGAGCCGGGTCCGTTTATTATGAAAATGACAGTAGTACATTAAATATTCACACTATGCTTCCATCAGACTCAATGTCTTGGCTTGTTCACGGGTTCTGATATACCGTTTAATTTAATGAATCATAAGTTTGCAAGCATGGGTGCAATGTGTACTCCAAACAAAGCGAGACGTTGCGCGAAGACATGCCTGCGACCCGTTCAAGCCAAGTTGGATCTTCCACGTCCTGCCTTTAATCACGGCTAAACCAGTCATTAAAAATCATACTTACGATGGAGCCAAATTTTAATCTCCCTACAAAGAGGAAGCTCATTGTACGAAACTTCTCTTACGCAGATAACGTATGCTCGCATAGCCATGGTCTTAGTCACGGTCTGGCCATTATCAGATAACCAATGAATACGTAGGCGGGAACCGCATTTCTACAGCGGTAGCGAATAGATTCGTCGCCTTTAGCCTTGTAAAATCTCTGATTTGCAGAATCCCCCAATCTGCAAAAGCAGAAATCAGAGCGAAAGACATCTTGCGCCACTTTTTTTTGCCGGGACGTTTACATATGAGATTTTGATCCACCAACCGGTATTTTAATGGCTGCGCTGTGAGGTTAACGGTGCAAGAATGAGATCGCGCGAGATGCGACTGCTTGTGAAAGGAGTGGCGCAAGCTAGACGGAAAATTAATCAACCGAAATATGATATGACGATTAATTTGCAACCGAAAAAAGCAGGAACGAGTCAGAACTGGCACATCAGTGGCAGCAGTCATCGTTACCATACGCTCATGGCGACGATGTCAAAAGGAATAGGCAGATGTAGTATATGGAAACAGTGTGATAAATATTATCGTCGCAGTATCAGAAAAGAAAGAACCTGCGAAGGTGGTCATGGGGATCATCAGCAAAAAAAAATAATAATAATAAAGAAAGAAAGAAAAAAGACTTCAACGCGGTCCTAGCGGCTGCGATTAGATAGATCACCACGAGGACGTGTACAAAAAATTGCTGGCTCTCCCGTAATCGAGAGTAGATGTAAGCATGAAATGCCAACCGGCAAAGCAGATCGGCTGGACATGATACTAGCCACAATGTTAAGATGGGTGTAGTGCATGTTCGCAACGGCACAACCCACCCCACCACACTACACCGCAGCACGCTATACTGTGCGCTGGTCCATATGGACTGCATCATGTAACCGCGCAAACGACAATGGACGAAAAAGGAAACACACAGGATAGACGCGGACAGCCGCGCCTGTCCTGTGCGTTTCCTTCTTCGTCCGTTGTCGTTTGCGCGGTTACATCATGCATTCCAATATCGACCACCAACTAGCCCGCCTCTCCCTGGTAAATATGTTCCATATGGACGCTGCCCAGCTAGGAGAAGGAAACCGGCTGAAGGCGGTACGGCAGGCAGCGAAAGGGGCCAGGGAGCCAGAGAGCACTGCCGAGCTAGCAGAATAAAGTACCTGAAGGAGGCACCGCGAAGGGTGGCGCAATCTCTAGAGGCGACGCAAAATCCGCGCCGCGGAACTCGCAGATCGCTAGCGTTCAAAAGAGCACAGGCAACCTTGTATCAGTGCCAAAAGATTACACTGAAGTGCATGGTGCCCTGTATCTGGCCTTTTGAACGTCGCTAGTGGAAATGACAAATACAGCGTCAGCGCACTAGAAGTTACAGCTTCAGTGATATTGTGAACAAACATCAGGAAGAACTAAGAAGCAATATTTTTGTTACTTGTTTGGGCAGTAACTAGCATATGTAATGCGGTCTTGTACAAAGGGTCGGGTGCCAGAAATCGTATTTACTTATGTTTTGACTGGTTGCCCGGATAACCTCATTTCGCTTTTGCAATATGCCCGGTTGTTCTCGTTTGAGTGCCCGAATAACGGCTCTGGCTTTTAGTTCAAGGTCACGTGAACGTCGCCGACAACAGGACATAAATCATTTCATGCTTAACACGAAAGAGTTACAGCCATAATAAGAACAAAAGACGCACAGCATAGAATTAGGCTTAGCCACCGACACAAAGATGCGCAGAACAACGACGATCAAGGACAAAACACAGGCGCAAACACCAGGCACGCTCAAAGATGCGAGGTAAATGAGAAGCCTCCAGATGGCGCTGGCAGGTACAGGGGCGCAAATGTTCCGCTCTTCTGCGACGGAAAAGCAACGAGAGAGCGCTGGGCAGCCTTATTTCGCAGGCAACCTATCCTCGCCTCGATGCACGCTACCGATGGCAAGCCAGTCCCCATGCTTGCGCAAAGCTAATTTCGCGCGCCCTTCGGCCAATGCATCGCAACGCCGAACCTAAGTCCAAGACCGGGCAAGCAGGGACCGCGCGCAAGCAACCGAATCAACAGCAAACGAGAAACTCTGCGGATAATCTACAGAGGCGCGCGCCCCACCACGGAGAGCAGAATACGAAGCGTGGGTCCAGGCACCCGACGGCCCAGTAAACCCCAATCAATCCCAACGGAAGGAAGTCTGGCACGTAGCCGAGTAACAGAGTGAAAATGAGCCAAGCGAAGCCGCAGTGAAGAGTAGCAGGTGCAAGACCAGTAGGAAACGCAATTTGGACGATACGAGAGAAAGAAAAATATAACAATAGATTTTTGGTAGATTGTTGCTTACACCTAGTATGCATAAGACAAAAGTGAAACTACGGCTATGCAAGAAAGGAAGGAATAAAGAAAGCAAGAAGGAAAGAACGTTTGCGAGGATGTGTACGCTACTACTCGAGCCGATCTTTCCAAAACGAGACTTGCTGTAGTATCGGCAACAAGCGACGTCGTCGGTAATGTAAGCACATGCAGGAAATGTATTGGCGCAATATATAAAATATACTATGACTCGCGATTTTCGCTGTTCTCTATTGAGGAGACTGCGTTCTATTCTGTCGTATGCTTGTATTCCTACTATTAATAAGGGGAAAATGACTCATTGCATACGCATGTATGTTAGCAGAAAGAAGAGGTGTAGTAAGGCTTGCGAGACCTTTCGTTCGCCAGATGCACGGTGATTTGATTTTGGAAGTGACATCGGTGAACGCCGTAGATCTACGTACGCTCGGTCACAAGAGCTTATGGAACACGGAATTTTCATAGGAACGAAAAGACAACAAAACCAGGGCGTAAAACGTAGAACTCAGTCTCAATCTGAAGCAGTTTTCGTGCTCCACGCAGCGATATACAGAATTAGAAGTAGTATGACTTACCATCGCAGAAATTTTGCTTTGTCGTGTAAACAATGTCCCGCAACCTTTTATCGCCGACTGTATCACCCAAACACGTAACGATACTTTGAGTGCATCCTAAATCACATCCAATATTAAAACGTACATCAGTTGTGACGTAGGCAAGGCAGGCGCCGAGATAGCCGCCTCTTCCATGCACATCGCACCTCTTCTATGCAACATTTTGACGCCCAAAGCAGGACAGTAGGCAGTAGCCACACATCGAGCCCCAGCAACTCCTTACGCTTTTCAATATTCCTACTTATGTGATAATTTAATATTTTGCCATATCGCACCGACGAGATTTGCGGCGCCCACACTACATCATAATCCCCCCCCTCGTCCTAGCGGTTACCTCAAGGTAATGAAGACCAGTGGGAAGTAGCAACCAGAGGAGGGAAACATCGAGGGACGGCGTTGCGCCGCAGCTTGTTTGTGGTAGCTGTAAGCACGTCAGACATCAGGTGTTTCATGGCAGCAGAGGACCTGGCCCTGCGACATCTGCCTTCAGCTGGTCCGCCCAAGGAGTTCTGTCCACCCAAACAGTGACCCGTCCAAAGACCTGAAGGCGACGGTTTCGTGCAGTGCACCTGCGACGCCAGTGGCGACACAAAGGCATCGCAGCCGTCAACATACTGACTTGGACACACGTGCGGGCTGTAGACGCATGTAACGCCGAACCCGTCCCTCACTGTTGCATTTCACTCAAATTGTATACACGTATAATAGATATTCATAACGAAGGCGACCTTCCACAGGGCTGCTACTTTATCTTCGTAAGCTCCTTGACCCTACGCTCCTCTGAAGCGCCATGTGCATTTTAATCAAAACATGTTTACTGGAAGTGCGAACAGTTTGTATGTGTTATTGCGCCCTTTCTGTGTGTGTCAATATGGTGCCTGTCAATATGAACTATGCGCTTCTAGTGGCAGCTTTATTGTGTTACTGCATGTGTCCGTCATTTCACTAGTTTCACTATCACCAGTTTCACTAGTTTGCTAATCACTAACGTATCACAAACGTATCACTAGTTTGCTAATCCGGTGATGTTACTTTTTCGTGCTGCTGTAGTAAACACTATGCAATAGAGAACGGATAGAGACAAAGAACCATTGGGTGTGTTCTAATATATTAAGGCAAACAGTGCAAAAGCAAGACAGACAGAAGATTAAGGTAACGGAGGACACAGGCGATGCGACCCACGAGCGCCTTAATCTTTCGTCCTGTTTTTTCACTGTTTGCAGTAATATGTCGCCATGCAACAAGTCCAGCTAACAACAATATTGTGTTCTAGTAGCATGTTGCCAGAGTTGTAAAGCTCATATGCCAGTTGGCAAATGTGTAAGTTACTTGCTAGGTATCGCCTTGTACATTCCTGCAATAAACACCTCGCTTCGTAGAAAACCCCCGTTGTGCAACGTACTCGTTTCTCTCCAAAGCAAATGCCCCGTCAGTCATATAGGAAACCTTTCCGAGCAGTCTTTCAAAGATAGCTAGCTGCAACAAGGCTCCAATTAACACATGAAAGGCGATATATTGGCTCAGAGATAAACATCATTACTTTCACAAGCTAGCTTTCACTTTATTTCTTCATCGAAGCCCACATCAAGGCAGAGTTCGAAGTTTGTGAAACCACCGAAGCCGCACATAAGATGCCTTCGCTCGTTAGCACGTACGGAAAAATCAGTGCTGCGGCAAAGAAAGCGCGCAAGGCAGGCAGATAGCGTGTCCCAAGAGAAGCTTTCAAGTAATTGGTTCCGCAACTTGCACAAGGCGGCCTGAAAAAGATTACGTCTTTTGAAGACGGACACAAGAACACGAAACGGCGGAATTCGCGCGTAACGACCACAGCGCGACAAATGGCTTCTCCATCGTTAAGTGCCGCGCCCTTTTTTGTGCGCGCGGTGCAGTTAATATACGACATCGTTGACTCTTACGACCTATGCCAGAAATGAGAATCGCGTATGGAAGTTGCGCTTAGACCAAAGCTCGTTGAGTGAAGAGATTCTATGGGAAACGTGATTCTAGAACACTCTAGAGAGAGTTTAATCGCGACAACTCCTTTAATGGAATGCAACGCTTATCCCAAGTGACATATCATTATCAGAAGATCTCGCATTTTTTTTTTTGTTATAGCATACTTCCCCTTACTTTGTTCAATGAGAGCGAACAAGCTCCAATTGGAGATGCTAGAAGTCACGAAATTAATGGCAATAATGAGCATAAACATTTACTCTCTCTCAAGTTTCTTACAGACTGTAGAAATAGATTAACGTATTATAACAAGGCACGTCGTCCATTTCGTGGCTTGGAGCGAGTTGGTCCATCTTGCTGAACATATGGAACTACCCCTCTGTTTCTTTTTATGACACGAACTACAAATACGGTATTTATTCGAATATAGGTGGGCCTTTTTCTTTTTAGTAATTTAGCCAAAATGAGATTTCGACAAATATTCCTAACCAAACAATTTCGACTTATATTTGTCAACAAAGCTAGCAAAAACGTCGACCTGAAGAAGCTGCTCCGTCGTGCCCGCAGTAAAGCCAGTCCGGAGATTATCCAGACTGGCTTTGAGAGAGAGAGAAAAAAGAAGAGAGAGAGAGAGAAAACAAGGGTAGGAAAGGCAGGGAGGTCAACCAGAACAGCACCCGGTTTGCTACCCTACACTGGGGGTGGGGAAAGGGGAATAGACAGAGGAACAAAGGGAGAAAGTAAGCACTGAGTAAGTGTGGGAGGGACACCATACACAAGGACACTATAAACGGTCTCTTAAGCCCGTGCACTTCAAGTACTGCACTACTGGCTTTGAGAAATGCTTAATATCCAATGCACTTGACAGCGCCAAGGACCACGTCGTTAATAGAGTACCGCGGGCGCCTGCGAAGCATCCGACGAGGACGACTTCACCGGCAGTTCCGACGAGGATGCAAAAAGTGTGCCATTGACTAGCGAGATTAAGTAGCCGAGCGTACGGCGAATAAATGTCTGCCATGTCGAAGTTTTTCGCTTCGTTTTTCTCAAAAGAATGAGTGTATCTATATTCCAATTATAATTTTTCATTTCTTGGTGAGTTCAAAACATGGGGGTCGGTCTATATGCGTGTTGAACCCATGTTCGAGTAAATGCGGTATTTAAAATATTTCTCCCAATTCTTCGTTTTATAAGTGTGAGGTCGCCAACCAGGCACGACGGTTGGCAATTTCCCTCTTCCTCTTTGTTCCATATTTCTGTTCCTTAAACGTAAATAGCCGACGTTGTTCCCTCATAAAGAATGTCTTCAGCTGATTATAGTCATATCTGTCAGGCACAGAAGATATTGTTATAGAAACGACAGAACACAACAGTTTGCTTCTCAGAAAGAAACCTGATTTGTTTGCATATTTTCATTGTAAAAAGTTAACAGATAATTGAACCTGTAGTTGCCGTCGATAGTAGACAATGACTGTTTTTAAGGAGTTGGGAGATTACAATATGTCGGAATCACTGCGCACGGCAGTCTATCGCGTCACCCATCACGTGAGTGAGGGAAGTAGGAGAAGCGTCGGACTGCTGAAATTTTTTGGCGGTACTATCTCCGGGATCAGCCCATATTCTTTAGACTGCGCTGTCTCCGGGACCAGCCTGCGAAAGAGGCTAGAAAGGCACATAGTCGATATGGAAAAGTGTGTGTGTGGGGGGGGGGGGGGAAGGGGGGGAGGCTCACTAAGTAAAGACGTTACTGCAAAGAAGGCATAGCAATGTAAACTAAGCAAGACGGCATGGCAGCTCAATCTAGGCAGTTATTGGCTCTTTCTTCTAAAGAGCGTCGAGCCACCTTGGTATCGAGCAATAACGCTGTCCCAGCTTTTCATAAACAGCAATCAGCAAACATGAGACACGCACCGAGATCACAGTGAAGCACCACCTCGAAAACACCGCTTTAACGGCGGATGGCTCCACAGGCAGCGTGCAAACACAAGCACGTCAAGAGGGACCCTCACGATCAACCCGATTAGAGATCAGGCGGCAACCTAATGCGCTTCGGCGAGTGCAGCGATTCCGTCGTTCTCCCAGGAGAACGCTGCTCACGGGGGTCATATTTAAATAATTGATCGCGCATGGCCACGGCGATGTACGGCGCGCCACCTTCTCCGCTCGGGAGTACGCGGCCCCGCTGCTCACGCAAATGCTGCCAAGGCGGATACAGTCGAACGGAGTTCTGGGAGTTCCGGGATATGCACGCGACCCTGACAGCGCACGCATTATTTCTCTCGCTCAGTTTCCCCCCAAACCTGCAGTGCGTCACAAAGAAGTGAGCGTGCTGCTGGTTCGGAAGACGCAAGCGATAGCCTAGCCGTGCCACACAGTCAGATATTTGAGATGGCGTTCTTTCTTGTGCAGCGGCTTTTGCTTCCGCAAATGATAGGAGCGACAACGTTAATTTTTCTCAGAAATAAGCACAGTGGAAGAACTATGCAGTCAGCTGTTTGCTGCGCTGGTTTCAATGTAATCTCCAATAATTTGTGCAAGCCAATATATGGGCAAAAAAGCTTGATATATGTATTGATGCAAACGCTACGCGCCAGGAAGCGTTACCATAGAAACTTGTCTGTTTCTGCACTTGTACGCACTAGGGCGCATACGCGTGCGTTCTGAAGAAAAACCAAGGCTAAGGGTACGTCTTCGACAAAACCAATGGTTATCTAATTAACACAGATAAACAGGCGACCAAACGCATATCACGCTAAATGGAAGACGAGGTTTTCGGGACTTCTACACGCCACCCCTGCCAAGCGTCACTCCCGTAAGGCCGATGCCACCTGTATAAGCTGACGCTATCCTTCCTGTTCAGAGTGGACGGAAGACATCCGGCAGACTCCGTGTTGAAAAAGTGTTTCGCTCTTCAATGTCACCACTGGCAAGTAAAATACTACAGCCTATAGAGGCTGTGATATAATTTCACCTCCTTTTTTTTTTTTAGCACACTGCCGCCACGCCCATTTAGCCATGCCACCAGCCGGCTATTGAGCTCTAGAAAGATTTTTAGCTCGTGGATCACGTGGAGAGGTCAGAAGGATGTGCTTCTTCGCATTCAATTTCATTTTGAATACGGGCTAATGCGCTAGGAGTTTGTGAAAATTATTAAAGAAATATGCTGGAAAATATTTTAGAAAACGATGGCAAGAAAACGAATGATCGATGACGTAATATCACACTACATAGCCAGGCTGTGAAAAAATGTTGAAAGAAAGTTCCAACGCAAACATACTGTTTATGTGTCAGTAGTTGGAGGCTACGTTGTAGGAACTATAAACAAATGATGACGCAGCGGCATTGATACACGAAGACATTTCATTTCGGCCGTGCAGTTCTTAAACACTTTCTCTTTGCGCGTAACTAAACGTCAGGTTAGGGGAATTTCATAGCTTCATACAGCGAACACACACGCTCACTCTGAATACGTAAAACACATGACCACGATATGCTTTCTGCAACGCCTTACTTGCTTCATTTGCACGCTTATACTCGCTTTCTACCCGCTATCCCCATCCTGGTCTTCCAAACATGTATGGTGCAAAACATGCCGCGATAGCGATATTTGTCCAGTTATGAGCAATCGTGCCTCTCAGTCCGTATAAAGTATTCCTCTCGCGGATCGTAGTAGGAACAAGATTCTCTGAAACGTTCAAGCGAATCTGACAGTGGTGCCTTTCATAATTTGTTCAACGGCACAGCGGGCACTGTGATGCCTCGAAATGAACGACATCTCATTAAGCACTGAAACGTGAAAAAACCGTATACATGTTGCAGTCCCTTCAGTAAATTTCGATATTAACAAATTCAGATGACTGAAAAAAATGAACAATGATTTGGAGGCATCTGCCAAAAATACGAACAAATATAAATTCAAATATGCAAAAAAAACCACTTTGACTGCAGTCGAATGAGCAGCATCTATCAAACCTGGTTGCATTGAAATGCTAAACAAACTATACACCTATTAACATGCAGGGAACATCGTTAGTCGAAAATTCTTCAGACGCCAAATGACGGATCAAGCTTTCACGATTTCCTCTAGGCGTTAAGCTAAAAAAATAAAAAATATATATAAAAAGAAAGCGCTGAGGAGTGCGATCCTCACATTTTCCCGAATTTATTTTGCGCGAAAATGCAATTACTGACAAAATCTCTCGACGTCGACAGGCCACAATCAGCTCTCTCACAGCGCCAACGCTCAGGAAAATATAACACGAGAAAAGTCACTTCACCCGAGGGGCCGCTCATCTCAAGCTTCCCTATTTCCCTCTAGACCCGCGAGAAACTGCGGCGACAAACGTCGACGAAGCGCCGGCGTCACTCGGAATAATTGAGAAGCGCCTCTCCTTTGACGGCGAGTGCGACTCGGCAACACACCGAAGGCGCCAATTAGGGTTCTCCTCACAACCGGCGCGACCAGAGAAAACCGGCAATTGGAGACGAACACCAGCGGCCCCCATGGCGGGTTCGAAGAACCATCCTGTCCTCGTCGCGATGGGGCCGAGCAAGAAATCGGACGGCGGAAGACGACACGCGGAGGACGACGTTCGCAGAGGAGAAATGAAAGCCAGAGAGCAAAGAGGCCCCCTCATTCCAGAGCTGCCTTCTCCCTAATAAGACCCATTTCCGGGAGAAAACTACCCGCAGGCTGGAATCTAGGCTGTCGACACGGTCACCCAAAGTGAGTGTATACACACACCCTCGCGAACTCCATCTTCTCCCCATCTTCCCGCGCCCGCCCAAGTGGGTCCTCATTTCCACGCCCTTCCAAGGAACTACCAAGCCCCTCCGCGCTCTATTCTACTCAGCCCTTCCAACATTCCCTCCATCGCTAGTTCACTCCTGCCAAATCGCATCAGTTCTGACCCTTAACTAACTTTCCCATCCCTAGTTCTTCCGAGTTTCCGGCTTCCTTGAGCTTGTTCCCCATCTATTTATTTTTTTTTCACCTGTACGCTGACTAGAAAAAGTGACACTCATAAAATGAAATATTGATTCGTCGAGCGAAATTATTTTTTATTTTTTGTATCGTTGAATGCATGTGTGTGGGAGCATGCTCCGACACAAGCTCTATTTCTAACCAGAGCTATCAGGAGCGCAGCGTTACATTTAGGCGTGCTTTTAAGTGTACAGGACAATGACAGTATGTACTGACATTTATTTTCTCCTTGTTTTTGTGTCATACATAGTTGCACTCAGAACTGGGACTCTGAAACGCCCGTGTTCTGTTGCCACGTGCACGTTCTTTCATTATTATTATTATTATTATTATTATTATTATTATTATTATTATTATTATTATTATTATTATTATTATTATTATTATTATTATTATTTCAGTAGACATTACGTAAGATTTGAGCGAACGATAGTGACGTTCCCGAATTCTGTGAGATGCCGTAAAGCTATCCTTGAGTAAAAAAGCAGGAAGCGACGTTTCTTTCCAAGGGTAAGCATAAAACGTTCTTTGTAAACAGATTATGTAACATAGGCGGGCTTTATTTAAGCTATTTCAATCACTGCCTTCTTTTTTTCTTGCAAGAATTAATCGATGTATAGGGAAGCTCAAATGATACGTGTCTTACCGCAGTTTCACACTAAGGCAAATCAATCTTACGCAGCAGAGAGGACAAAAATAGAAAACTTGGTGCGTTTGTGCGTGCGTGCTGCTATGATGACGGATTGATTGATTGATTGATTGATTGATTGATTGATTGATTGATTGATTGATTGATTGATTGATTGATTGATTGATTGATTGATTGATTGATTGATTGATTGATTGATTGATTGATTGATTGATTGATTGATTGATTGATTGATTGATTGATTGATTGATTGATTGATTGATTGATTGATTGATTGATTGATTGATTGATTGATTGAAAAAGAAAGCGAGCGAGCGAGCAAAGGAGAAAAAGAAGGACAGCGCAGAATAACGCTTCTTCAGGAATATGTCCTGCATATTCGCCAGTCATCCTTATCGACGTAAGCCTCTCGTTCGAGCGCTGAGACGCATCCACACAAAGTAAGCGGAACCTTTCCTTGCTTCTTCGGAACAATCAAAAGAACATACGAGCTGTATATGTAGCAGAGTCAATGGGAAGGCACTTGCAACTATAGTTAAGGATATTACTATCACCACGGCACAGGAAAATGAACTTTACCATTCAACTCAACACCAGTTCGTACTCGGCCACCCTATTTGGCAAAAACAAACAAACAAACAAATAAATATGGATACCTCCTTCGTGAAGACAGCACGAAGCACCATCTCCAGCGCTCGCCGAAAAGAATCGGCGTGCGCCTTGGCATTGTCCGGGAAACTAATTATGCGTCCGCCGCCTCCTCTGTGATTGGGTCCTTCACGCGAGAGTTTCGATTGAATACTCTCGGCCTGCCAGCCGATTAGTGGCCCGATTTCCGGTAGATATCACAGGACTCGAACTAATCTCCCGTTCTCCTTTGTTGTCGTTCTCCGCAGCATCGCCCTCGTTCGCGCACCCGTCAGCCTCTCTCTCCTTGCCTCTCCAAATCGTTCCCCCGTTATTGTCTTCCATTCTTCTCGCATTAGCTCGGCGCGGACTATTTCGTGCCATTCCGTGTGCTTATCCTCTAAGCGTCATCTTTTCGTCTTGGTCACATTTGCGAACCATTTAAGGAAGTCAATCAGGCATCAGGCACAAAAGACGGAGGACAAGAGTGAGAAAACAGAATGGAAAAACAATTTTTATGTTATTGACATTTAAAGTAACACATTTTACAAGAACTGAAAGAAATGACAACGATAACAAATACATATTTCACTTCAAGGAATTGTTGACTGACGGCAACGCCTGGTCGTTGTAGCCAAGCACCTGTTCTTCCGAAAGAGAGACTTCGTTCTCGAAGGTTTCTTGCTTAAAAAAAGATATACATGTCATTCATAAACGAAACTTAGAATAAGGTCAGTCCTCATAAGAGCTAGACAAACTTCAATTTTAAGCAGAGGCCATTCAGCGAATCAGATTCATAATCTCCAGCAACACAGCAACGATTCAGAACGGAAGCAGTACGAGTTATTACCGCTTGAGTTATGAATATTACAAGGACACTTTGCATTCGTGAAGAATTATAGCGATGGTAAACATAAAGAACATTTAGGATCGCCCTCACCAGCAGCAACGCAAATATAGAAAACAATCCTATGAGTATATTGTATGAAAAATGAACGACACAGTTAAACTATAGAATTGACAGACGCCGGTACGAGGTATCATATTTTCATGAAAAACGGAGCCTCACACTAAAAAAGAAGAAATATTATATTCAACGAGGGGAAGAAGTGTGGGAAAACAAGAGAGAGCCACCAGCGCGGTGGTGTGCGAAATGCGTCTTACGGCCCCTAACAACTAGCAAACGAAGAAAGGAGAGTACAACACGCACATCGAGTGCAAAAAGAAAGGTTACGAGCGAACCATCGTTCCTCGTTTCTGAACAAGAATCCGCAGATCCCAGAACGAAAGAAAAAAAAACAAGGAACTGAAGAACCAGGCGCAGAAGGGGGCCAATAAGCGGAATTGCTGGAGAAAGGCGCACCGCCATCTCGTATCGAGAGAGACGCACGAGACCGGGAAAAGAGCCTTTAAAAGTTAAGCCGTCTCCCGAAAAGAGTTTCGCGAAGTCCATTCCTTCTTAGCGCGCACACCCGCGCCAGCCGACGCTGCTCGGAAAAGCCATTCTGCAAGCGACGCTGCCGCTCATTACGGATGCAAATGAGGCGTCACCGCAGTCGCCCGCGGCACGAGAGAAATCTGCGGGAGTCACGCGACGCGCGCGGCTGGCCGAAACGAAAGCGGCTTCCCCACACCGCTGTTCGTCGCCGCAGCTATCGCAAGGGCCGGGACACCACGCCAGAATATGCGCACTCGTGCGCATCCCGCCCGCTTCTCCTCCCCACGGGAGCAAGCGGGGAGGCGGGGGAGCATCCCGCACGAGAGGATGATTTGCGACGATCGCTTTACCGCTGGGTCCTTGGACTAAATCGGTGGCTGTGAGCAGCAGCTCCGCGTAGCCATTAGAGCCACGCACATCTCTCATTCCAGATTTCACTCCGGCTGACATGTACGCCGCGCCAGACACACAGCCACGCCGCCGCTCGCCGCCACACGCTGGCCACTGGGCTCGCACGCGGCGAGAAGGCTTTCGAGCCCCCCAAAAGGCTCTCCACTATATTCCGTCTTAAAGAAGCAGCCAAGCGGAAAGTGCAGGAACACGGACTGCGTCGAGCAACGCGCCGAGGCCGAATGGCAAGACATGCGCTTCTAAAGAGACCGCATTACATCGACAAAATTCTGATTCCACAACGTTAACATCGTTAAGCGGAACATTGAAAAATAATTACACAGTCTAAATCGGATGAGATTACAAAATATGGTGTGAATAATGCTTACGTAGTTCGATATACGACCCAATATTGACACATGGCGCCATATTGAGGTCGAAAACGTGGAGAAACATGCACCAACGCTGTGTCATGGCGGACCGGAATAACCATGCTCCCCGATTTGGTCGACAACGATATTTACGATAAAATTTCCAAAACAGAAGGCAGAAGGCGAGGGAATAAGTAAGTAGGTACGCATATCCTACTAAAGTGCCACTGTGAAACGCTGATGAGTGGGTAAGTAATGTAACGCCAGATTATGACGTACGCTGACGCGTTATAATCCTTACACCTTCGCGCACTTGGCGCGAATGTCTACAAACATTACCGAAAGGTCTTCCCAATGCGAGTACTGACGACTGCCAACCCGCGAAGGATCAATACCACAGGTTTCATAAATAGTAATTTATCGAACGTTGGTGGAGGCAATCAATCTTTTTGAAGAAAACGTTCTTGCTTTGCGACATTATCAGTCATTAAATATTATACAATTACCTTCGGTCAGGTAAAACATCGCAACGCTTCATGCTTGATGGGACTGCAAAGCAGTTGAGCAGGCCTAGAAAAATGGTTATTTCGAACACTAACGCTCACTGAAACATGATAAAATCCTTACTACCTTATGACCTACCACAAAAAATGCTTATTCGTTTATTTCCTCCTTTCTCAGTGTACAGTTTCGTGTTCGGTGCTCTGTGCGGATTTAAGACACGAAGGATGCTACCGGCAAGACCCGGAAATCTCCGACGCTGCACGCACTGTCTACTTCTCGTGTCATCCGACACAGACAAGACGAAAAAGAAGAGCCAGGTGTCATATCGCGATGGCAAACGCGACGGGAAGAAAGCTTTCTGCGACACGCTGAGCCTTCGGAAAGCGTCGCCACGAAGGAGACGTTGGAGCAAGTCCTCTCCCGCGGGCATCAGTCAACCGCGCGCCACCGGCAGTGCCAGTGCACTGCAGCAGAAAAGGGAAAGAAAGCACAATTTACACCAAAAGCTCAGTCCTGCGTAGCGCAGTGCTTACGAGCGCGCACCGAAAAACTTGCGCACTACATTCAAACGCCCAGCTGAGTTCTAGGACCTCAATTTGGGACAAGCTATGAAAGAGGTGTTTGCTGAGACGACATATGGGACGAAGCGAAGTGCTTTGAGAGGCGAGTATAGGCCGGAAACAGCAGCAAACGACGCGCTTAGAGAACTTTGATTTTAAACGCAGAAGCACACTGGTTTTCAGAAACTGGCCCGTAATTATACTAACACTGCAAAGAACATAAGGACGCCATGCCCACGTTATTTCTTTATCCCAGCCCATGTGCAGGGTAAAGAGGCAGACATTTCCGTCTGGACTGTAAGGAGGGCAAAGTAAATTCAAGTTGGCGAAAGTAAGAGGGAGGTCTTTACTATGCCATTCCTTAAAGAAAGCTTAGACGAGAAACTCCAAACGAAGAAAACGCTAGACAGCTTCACCAAACGCCTAATTCATTCCAGTATGAATTAGAACTTGCGTAGTTCCTTGCCAGATTAGTGGTACTCGTGACAACACTACAATTTCAAAGCCAGTGAGGGCGTCTCCACAGGTCGCCCGAGATATGGCACTTTTGAAAACACAATCTCGCTTAACATCGCTATGAGAAGACCAAATACACAAAATGAACAAAGGAACCATGTAGTCTCCACCATGCCGCAAGTTTCGAAAGAACATCTAGCGAATGTCAGATGATAGCCCGAGCTTCGCACAAACCAGAGTGCAGTCACTACGCCGCTCATGTGTTAAACTTGCGCAGACAACAGTTGAAAATTTTAAAACGCGGGGACAAATGAAAGCAGATCAAGCTTGATTACGAAATGCAGACCAGCTAGGAATAAACGAGCGACGCTACAAGCTCTCTTAACGCAGGCCGCTGCCAGAGTTTCTAAGCGAGCATCTAAATCGCCTCTCGAAACGCTCAAATTAAGACCAATTACGGTCGCAGCGCGCATCTCCATCTCCAACGGGAACGCACTGCAAGCGTAACGCTGCCGTGGCGCGACGCTCGACGCAATTCCCAAATTGCAGGGCGATTCAGCGCCACGTGAACTAGTCTGAGTGTTAGGCATCGCTGTCAAGGTTGTGTACATGATGACAATATTCTGCAGTGAGAGCACGATATAAATAGATATGTTTAAAAAAACTGTAGACAAGTAAAAAAAAAACGAAGAGATAAGGTTACTTGAGCAGAGAAGCAAGGCTTAATCGGAGTATACCAAGGCTAGGCTAACTCGACCAACCAGCGTAACAATCTGAGGGACATTCTGTTACCAGGTGTAACATAAGCGTGCTATGATGTCCGAACTACCATAACAGAGAAGGCAGTCCGTCTCGGTGTGGAGAGCAGATGTTGTGCCTGGCCTAAGATTTACAGCATGGTATGCACGGAGGCCAAATATGAAAGGAAGCACCCATTCGGCAGTCGAAAAATGATTCACAGCAGATGTACGAGCTTCAATCACACATGCTGGTATTTTATGAATGGATCTCGTGCCAACAAATCTGCGCGGTGGGCCCAGTTTGATTTTAGGTTTTAAATGAACTCTGGGGTTTTACGTGCCAAAACCACGATTTGAGCATGCGGCACGCCGTAGTGGGGGACTCCGCATTAATTTTGACCCCCAGGGGATCTTTAACGTGCCCCAATGCACGGGACACGGGCGTTCTTGCATTTCGCACCCATCGAAATGGGGCCGCCTCGGCCAAAATTTGATCTCGCGACCTCGCGTTTAGCAGCGCAATGCCATAGCCGCTCACTACGGTGGGTTTGATTTTAGCTTTGAAAAGAAGAGCGAGCAAATGGCGGTCTTGAGCGCAGATGCCGGGATACCTTTTATGTCGGATCCCTATAACGCACCTTCGAAACCGCTAGAAAGGCAGAGAGTTGAGCTAGGTGGTTCAAGTTGGAACAATGGCGGCAGGCCGGCAGGGACAACACAAACGCAGCCATCTATGCCCCCAGTCGGCTACGGCGAACCTACTTCGGGACAGGGCCTCGAATTACGAGACGTGCGCAGGCATCGCAGCGGGGCCGTCGGTGCGCCGCACACCACGAATGCGCTTTTTCTTGCGGGACGCACGCCTCCACGAGAGACACCAGATGTATGAAGGCTTTCGTTTTCTTTTTTTAATACGCGAGAGTGCTCGTGTGTGTTCAGTAGCCCCGCTTTTAACCACAACAGTATGGCAGTATCGAAAAAAGAAGCTACTCCAACATTACACAAAGGGCCTCTTCCCCTCCACGAGATCGGACAAGCACGATTGGCTAAAAGCAGTCAACGCCAGTGAAAGGTTAGTATCTACATAAAACTTAATATTTAAGCTCCTCAAACGCTAATATAATTACTCAACGAATTAGAACACAGCGACAATTTCACGAATATACAGAAACACTTCCATAATAATAAAATTAAGGAAGAATACCAAGATTCGGTTTCGCACGAAAAGCGCAGCATCGTTGCGATAGAAAATTAGTGGACAGGTATACGAAGTAAGGATACTAGTTTTATCGGCCGTATAAACTTGGAAACATTCGCCTACTAACTCAATTAACAAACACGGCGCCAGCGCGCACGAGCAAACAAATGCAGTTGCTGCTTGTTACCGGAACACAACACCGTTAATTATCATGCGCCATTATGTAAGAAGTATGCGTGCTTCAGAAAACCTTGTAAGATTACATTACATGTACAGGCTTTACCACGTCTTCTGTTGTTTCATTACGCAGAACGCGACGCATTCACCAGAACTACATTGTTAGTCAAAATTCCATGTTATAAAAAGCCGGAACACCCGGCTGCACATGTCGATTTCGCAAAGAAGTGGATATATCAAATATGAGAAATCAAAGAAGCCGTTCAATATGATGCGCTATTCAATAAAGAGGTCTGTGTGCTTTAGAGATTATTATGCCCCATCGTTACATGTATAGATTTCATGTCGTGATTTACCGCTTGGTTACGCAGAAAAGGGCTGCGCTCAGTGGCTCTACTTTCTCGTTCGAAATTAAACCAGCCGACCCGGCGCACGAAGAAACCAGATACCTATACCAATGTTACGCCCCATTAAGAAAAAGGAGACGAATCTGAAGTGTAACCTTCCTGTTCTGTAACTCACCAGCTGAAAAACCTATCAGAACTCGACATCTCAACGCTCTATAGAACACTTAGAAAATCCAAAACTCACATGTTTCATCGCGGTGCTCTTACATCTCTCGTCTCGATTAATTAAGTTTTGCAATGCCTACATTCACAAAATGTCAGCGTGATTTAAACGGAACAGTAAACCGCCAGGCTTTCTTGTTTGAAAAGTTTTAGCAAAATTTCCTAAAACACATGTTTTACATTGCAGCAGACTTCGTAAAAGAAAGACCCGCTCGTAGGCTTTTATTCTCTATTGCGCCACCCAATTAACCTTAATTTACGTAAAATATTTCAACCTTGAATCCATATTCTGCAAAATTTAGTGCAGATTCTCTATCCATTCAATCCATTTAAAATTGTTTAAGCGATTGCCTTAATGACACCCTCTCTACATGTATATGCGGGATAGGCTACTGTAAAACTGAATTGATCGAGAAATCTTACTGCAAGTTAAGCAACGTAAAAAAGTAAATAAAGATACTGTCAAACTAAAAACTGAGAATACGGCAATGACAGTGTTACGTTTACGACGCCCGCTCCATTTAGCCAAAAACGTCTGGCTAGCACGTTTCACACGCACAGACAACGGGCTGCATAAGAACTAAACTATACGTCGTACCACAGCTACTCACGATCTTTTTCACCCGCCGTTGCCAGTGGCGTAAAAGTGAAAGTGCAGCTTAACATCGGATGTCAACGTGGCTTCACACTCTCCTCTGCTTCCCCGATTCACGCATTCGCTTCCTTCTCTCCGTTGCTGACCCTAAATCTCATTAAGGCCGTGCTCCTAATTACGCGAGCGCTCGTGGACGCTCCCCGGAGCAATTTATGACCGTCTCCCCAAGAGAAATAATTCTCTTCGATGCGCCTGCGCGAGGCCCAAAGCTAGCGCGCAGCTTGGACGCCAGCGACGTAAGCGGCAACTGCGCGAGCTGTGCGGGTGGACCGCGTAAAACACAATCGTGCGTGCGCCTTTTCACAAAATAACGCACGCCGCATTCGGATGAGCGACAACACGTAACTCCATGTCGTATCGTTGGGCTCCGATCCAGGCACACGTGCTCCGACGAGCTTCATGGTGAGATGATTTTGGCTTCTAGCGCGAAGTGAAACACGGACACAGAAAGGAGCAGACCGTACCGTACCAACTCGCCCAACTGTCTATCCTTTTGCATTACATTTCATGGTGAGAGCAACGCCCATCGTAAATCTTGAAAGCTGTATATACCGCCGTTGTAACGACGGAAACATCGCTTCACGGGATGGCAAAAACCTTGGACACGGGAAGTTCTCATGCATCTCAGACGGGCTCGGCATGTCAGTCACGGCGGAGGCAAGAGGCGCAGACGAGACAAAGCACGCGATAGTGCACCACGAAAGTGTGCACCACAGTTGGTGTCAACAGGTGATCACGAAGTGCGCCTAATTATCTAGAAGAAAACTGAAACGGATGCTCTTGCTCCGCGGCCCGACTGTCCGTTCTCTTAGTTTGCTGGTTCGACATGCATATGAGAGACCGAGGCCCTCAAGAAAAGAAAAAAAGAAAGAAAGAAAGAAAGATACCAGTTCAGCGATGGCTCCTGCACCGTCTCTTCTAGACATCTGCTGTCGTGTTTCATAAGCGAGCAAAAACTACTTCGCTTTACCGAATCGCAACTATATAGCGTCATTATCCCAGTACACATAGGAGTGTCTTTCATATAGCGTGAATGCAGCAAGACATTCGGCAAAATACACAGCTAATTCTTTGTGTCAGCTGTGGTCTGCTCGACATATATATCATTGCTCAAACTTACAGCTAGGTCCAAAAACACTACACAAAAGCTATTATTTTGACACAATGAATTCTTCATCCGATGGCAACAAGAAAAATATCTCAAAAATCGTACGAGAATATGTCGATCTACGTTTCCTGCAGTTCTTTTTGTTCAATAAAGTTTAATCGCAGAGTACAAAATGCAGAAATGAACACATGAAGCACACGGACGCTCTACCTTTTTTACATGAAGAACGCGATTAAATAATAAACCCCACTTTGGCTTGCGTCAATAACAGAGTACGTTTCAAAACCTCAGTCGCGCCAATTATAGACACCGAGTAACGCTGTTACCCATTTACCCTGATTATGAAATTACTAGCTTGAAAAAGAAAGAACCTTTAGGTAAAGAGGGCGTGAACAGTTCAATTTTTCTTTTCTTTATTGTCCGAACTTTCACGCAGCAAACACGAAGGATATCATTTAAATCGCGACAAGATAACAACGAGAGCCCTCGTACGAATTACCTTATTTTCATTCAGAGAGAGAGAGTGAGAAAGAGAAAGAACAGACGGCAGAAAAAGAAAGGCCCACCCGGTTATGTAAATAAAGCAACGCGCATCGCTGGGACAAAGTTTGTTAGGCTTAAGGGTTACCGCGCAGCATTAACCACAGGCATTACTGGCGCGCTAGACGTGCACAGAAACACAGAAACAAGCATTAGCCTAAAGCATGGCCCATAACGCGCTGGGCCCGCGATAAAAAGAGTGCAGGTAAAAGTGCACAGATGGCATACAAGCGCACAGGGTTGCGCGCATACGGGCGAACAAGCACCGCCACTTTCGATGCGGCGAGTTGCACCACATGAGATGAGAAAGGGGAAAGGGGGGGGGGGGGGCAACACCAGACGCGCGGCGCGGCCATGCGCGACAGACCAAGCTCTTCGGCGCCAGCCACGAAAGCAAACAAACGCACCGATGCGCTGTTTGCCCGTTCCCTGCCCCCATCCTTAAGCGCGTGTTTGCTTTACGAAAGAATTGCTCCCGGCAGCATTGTCAAACGAGGCCTAGCGCGTGCTCTTTGCCACGCAGGAAGCCTGAGCCCGAAAGACAAACAGACGGTATGCGAACTCTTGTCACAATAGAAGGAGACAGAAAAGGCTTAGGAGCATGCGAAACAAAGGATGCAAGCCTAAAAAAATTATGAAAAATAATATATAAGGACGGTGAGTCAGAGAGATCAAACTTTCCGCCCAACTTCTCGTGCGCAACTCTTCCAGCACTGACGTGCACCTAATAAAGCACCACGGAGACAACACATGATCGAGGCAGATATATCACCACAGGCTTTGCAATCATTTTACTGCTCCACAAAAAAATATATTCTAGCGTATTACGCGCCGAAATCACGACATATTTACAGGGGTACGCCGTAGTGTGGGCTCCGGATTCATTATGACCACTTCAGGCTCTTTAGCACACAAATGACTCTAAGTACACGAGCGTTTTTGTTTTTCGTGCCCATCTAAACCCGGCAAGAATCGAACCCATGACATCGAGCACTGCAGCCCATTATTCGCACTAAAGCGGCAACCACATCGTAGCACAGCGCCACATGACGACGCCATCATCAAATGCGGAATGAGCAGCCATGCCCGGTCACCGCTCCAGTTCACAATCGTTTCGAACGACACTGCCTCGACTACAGCGAACGTATGGCACGTAGGTGGGGCGAAGTCCACTACAATAAAATAGCACAATAAAAGAAAATTTCAAGTTGCTGCAACTCTACACCATATACTCGCACCGGAATGAACACCCAGCAGGAGCAAATTTAAACAACACTACTGGATAAAAAAAACACACATTTGCGGCTGAAAGCCATACAGGCCCTCAAACGTGGACGACGATTCGCTGCAAAAATGCAGCGGGGACCTATACAACTATCGCCTATTCAAACTACGGGAATGCGGCAGCCGATTTATAAGGAAACACACCACCCAGTAGAATATCTAATAGAGAAAAGTATAGCGCGAGCGAAACCACTCGACGAGGTACGCAAAAGCGCAACAGTGCCACAAATGCTACACAACAAAATGCACTAAGACGGGGGAGGCAAGCATGCACTTTAGCTGACACGTCACTTAATCTCTGCAAGTTATGGCTGCAAACAGAAGCTCATCCTCACGCGACATGAACAAGCAGAGAGCGGGAATACCACAGTAAACCGACGTACTGTTGGCACTCGGTATCAGACTCGGCAAGACATAAATGAAAAAAACAGAATGGTAAGGAAATCTCATTCCCGATGCCCTGTTTAGTGTAAAGCAGCACTGTACTCAGCAAAGGAAACAAGAAAAGAGAATAGCAAATTATCTCGTACAGCCGCAAGAATGATAGAAAATCTAGAAGGAAAAATACTACGCGTATGAACACACACAGGCCAAAAAAATCATTGCTTCCGCTTCCTCAGCACCTTTATAAATTTTGAACACTATCAGCTTTTCTCGCAACGAGCTCATAATAGAAATATTAGAAATATATAAATAGGGCCTGAAAAAGAATGAAGTTGCACAGACAATTGTTAACAGTAGACATCCCAAAGTATACCTCGGCTCTGAGCAACAGAAAACTATAGAGGGCTTCACAATTGTAAAGATGCCTTTCGATAATTTATTTTACGGGCATCGCAGCAATTTCCATATTGTACTAAAAGGAATGCTGCCGCCAACGCTTGCTAATCGACGCCTCAGCGCGAATTTAGTTCCAGCGCCCTCTCTTTCTATCATTTTGCATTTTCCCTCTTGAACTTTTTTTACCTCTCTCTCTCACCTTCCATTAGGCAAAACAACTTATGCTATTCCTTTTTCCATAGATTGCGCGTTTCTATAGAATTCCGCATTTCAGCATTGGAATCAGCATCATGCAGATGAACTAACTTGGCTTCAGTAACACTTGATTCCTTAGAAGCTCGCGTTACTACACTCAAAAATTCTTCACTGGGGTGCAACACCGGATTGCCAAGTCCTGTGTCTAGGAGTCGTGTCTAAGTGCAGTGGAAGTTCTCATTGCAATCAGTTACGATCCGATTTAAATGCGTTGTGTCTACCTTTTTCCAAAGTTATTGCAGAAAATTATGATTTAGAAAACCGTTCTAGGCGTAACATTATCATCTTACATGGACTCACAGAAGACGAGAACGAGTTCAGTGTTCGACTTAAGGACACGATCCCGCAGTTATTCTCTCAAAAGCTTAAGACTGGCTGTCCCAGAAGAGGAGGCAGAAGGGGAGGCTAGCGCCCACACCCTGTAATTATGAGGTTATTAGACTTTTGAGGTAAAATAGACCTAATGAAAAATTTGGACGACGCTTAAGCTTGGCTTTTAAGAGTGGAACGCGATAGCATTCAAAGATCCCTGACTGCTTCTCACGCTTCCCGGCAACGAGCGTATGTAACCGTGATGTTGACCGGGAAAGGCTAGCCGCGAACGCTGCACGAAGGCGGGCTCCGTGGTAGAAACGCGGCCTCTTGCGTGGGCCGCGATGCGACGGAGGCGAGCGCCAGCTGGAGGTAATGCAAGGAACAGGGCGCGCTGCTCCATAGCCCCCAAAACACTCGCGCACTGATGCGCGCGAATGGCGGACGCCGCCGCCGGTCTCCGAATGGTAGAAACGCTGGAAACGTTTTTTTTTTTTTTTCGCGTAATAAATTTGCGTTTTCTCGTGCAGTCAAATTACAATCCCAAAGCTATCATGTCTGTAGGTGGTGTGTAAGTCTTAGCTTAAAATTTTTCCATGAATTTGAGCTTGAGAAATTCAATTACTACAGTAAATTCCTTGCGTAATATGGAGGGCCTGTGTATTGGTGGTTCGAAAATCTTTTTGCCGAAACAATGTCGGACGCCAACGCCGGACTTTCTGCGACACAGGCTCCATAAAGCTTTCGCGTTACAAGAGTATCATAACTAAAGGGCTCTTCTCTTCGCATTTCTGAGAATTTTTCTTCTAGAGTATACTCTCTACGTAAGTAGCTTTGGAATGCTGCCAACTCCTTTCGAAGCAATCCTGCCATTGTAAAGCGTCGGTATGATCACGTTCTCATTGACGGCGTTCGTCATCATGGACATGAATCTTCAAACAATCTTGTGAATGACACCACTGAACCTACCTCAACATCAAGATCTCCCAAGCTGACTACGTCGCTCCTTCTCTGAACAGCTTACTTTCTTAAATCTAAATGCTAGAAGCACAGTAAATAAGTTCCCTGACTTTCTGTCACTAACAACTTCATATTCGCCGCATATAGTCGGCATTACGATAACATGGCTACATGACGCTATACAAGACTCCGAATTGAAACCTTCCGGTTGCGTCGCAATCGAAAAAACGACAGAGGAGGTGGCGTAACGTTTTTATTTCGATCGGACCTAAACTTCGCTGTCATTCCGGGACCTTCCAATATTTAAACCTTATGGTGTAAAGTTTATTTGCCTAAACAAACTTTAATACTTTGTTTTCTATCGTCTCCTTGCTTCTTCCGCTAACAGTCTGCATATGCTCTACGAATCTTTAGATTAACACATCTTCCATATTTCAAACCTTATAATTAATGGAGACTAACATACCAGACGTAAACTGGAGCGCACACTCCTTTGGACATGCCTTTCTAGCAGATGAACTTAGCATCTCCTTATCGTGCGATTTAACACTAACAGAACAGGGTCCCATAAGGCAGAACTCTCTTTGTCTTGCATTTTTAAGTTCAAGCCTCGCAAATAATTATTCTGAGTGTGAAAAAGTTTATGTATTTTCGGACCACAAAGCAGTGCTGTTCTCCCTTTCTTGTCTCATTCACATGTCGCGTATTCAGTTCACGACATTTCATGAGTTGCTCAGTGGCTATGGTGTTAGGCTGCTGAGCACGAGGTCGCGGGATCGAATCCCGGCCACGGCGGCCGCATTTCGATGGGGGCGAAATGCGAAAACACCAGTGTACTTAAATTTAGGTGCGCGTTAAAGAACCCCAGGTGGTCGAAATTTCCGGAGTCCTCCACTACGGCGTGCCTCATAATCAGAAAGTGGTTTTGGCACGTAAAACCCCATAATTTAATTTTTTTTAATTTCATGACTTTTATCATGCAGATGATACGTCTATACCCGATCACTACGATTCTTCCTTCCACCGGTTCAGCAATCTCAGACATAAGTGCGATGTGGATACCTTGTCTACATCTTCGAAGCTATTATAAGCAAATGCATTAAGCACTTTATCCCCTGAAAACAACAACAAAATATGTCGTCCAACTCTGGGTGAATAGAGAAATACTACAACTATAAATCCGTGTGAGAAGATTGAGAAGTGGCCGCACTTTCGCCAGTTATATCCGCCCCCCACCCACCCACCCCTGGTTGCCCAGTCTGCAAGTCACGCAATGCTGAAGCCGACATCCACCACCTGCTGTGGATTCGATCCAGGTTGAAACCGACGAGGATCCGGCATCTCGCAGCAGCGGGACTTTCTGCTGAGTAGACCGTAAATATGATCGCTTTGGCGCAAACAAGGAAAGATGAAAGGGAACAAGGGAAGCGCTACTTTCGCCGCACAATTCTAGCCATTACACTGCTTGGACGCAGGGACCACATTATCGCTCCCTCCTGGACTTTATTAAATCCGCAAATCTTTTTTCATCCATTTATTCATCCTTATTCGCCCGCATCCCATACTCTTGCATGCCCTGAGGCTATAATCCTCGCATTAAAAAACAAAGAATAATATGAAGAGGCTCAAAACAACCTCCCAGCCTCGCACGACCTAATGCAGCAAAAGAAGAGCTTCGCCTCAAATCAAACGCAGCCAAAGATTTATACTGCGACATGCAACTTCCGAGTTTACTAAAAGAAAGTCCCCATAAAATTTGGCAGTCTGTCTCATGTCACCTGCCATGTTCTTGCAATCTTGTATAATACATTATGAAGTTGTCAACGAGCAAGTACGAAATTCTAACGCTTTTAATGCCTGCTTACATTGCCTGCACACTCCCTCTTCTTGCTCTATTTCTGATATCCCAATCTCAGCAGAAGGTATACTCAACATCATTCTTGAATTCGACACCAAGACATCTCCTTGGCGGCGACAACATTCCATACTCCTTATTGCAATATTCTTCATACACTGCTAAATACCAGTTGATCGATTATAAAAAAATCATTATCTAGTGGCGTTGTACCATCGTTGTAGAAGCTAGCAAAAGTTCTGCCTCTATAAGGGTGTCCCAGCTAACTTTAGCCACATCTTAAAAATATTCGAATGCCACGTAGCTGGACAGAACCAAGGTAATATTGTTTGCCTTCGCCTGGAGATACACAAGTTATTTTTTTGATCCCGCGTAATTAGATAGTTAGTCCTAATTAATTAATAAACTTCTCAAATATTACAGTTAGATTAACAGTGTCAATGACAAAGTTGTAGAGCGACATTAAAAACTCCCGATACAGCTTTCTGTTGCTCAATACGCGCTACATAAAAGTTTTTCAGAGGGTGAAAGAAGCCCGCGAATACACTCAAGATTGCCGCGCGACTGGCCGCTCGAGGCACTCAGCACCGAGAATCCAGCACCGTAACTCAACTGACAGAATTGTCACACGACATTTCAACTAGATTTAAGCAAACACATCGACTCAATTTTTATAGATTTTTGGAAGGCGTTTGACACAGCGCTTGATTTTAAACCTTTGTTTAAACTACGGATAACTCTAAACATCGGAAAATTTATTTACTGGATAGCCAGCTTTCTTTCTAAGCAATCACAGGTTGTCAGTTTAAATTCTGTGTGAGACATCGCAAATGAACACTACCTTTTCGAAAACCGTTTTGTGTCATTTGCAAACAGGACTACACCTACATTTTGGGTTATTCAGACAGTAGCTCACCTTTGAACAGGATATCCAACTATAAATGTCTAAAAGCCGTTTTCACAAGTGCTCTACATTGGTGTTACCATATTCAGATGGTAGCTAACAAAGCACTATAAAAAACAGGATATCTAAAACATACAATTCCATCTGCCCCAAAAGAAACTAGGGCTTCTACTATACAAAATGCTAATCCGGCTGATATTAAAACATGCCTCAGTTGTCTGGTGCCCGTGACGTCTCTGTCATATAAAAGAAATTGAGGCGGTACAAAAAGAAAGACAGTGCGCTTTATGCACCAGATATTAGACAGATACTGCTCCCCATCCTCTGGCTTTCCTTCATTGAACTTAGCCCCGCTTTCTCTTCATCGTGAAATGGATTCACTGAAATTAATGTACAATATCAATAACTCTTCTTGCTGACCATCAAATTGTGAATACTGGTCTGTTACTAAACAGTCTCCGACTCACTGTTTTCAAGAACTTAACCTGAAACCATTTTTTGCTGACACTAACACATATAAACACAGTCTTTGACCAGTTAATATCCGTTCTATCCCATCGAAGCAATTTGTCGCCGCAATTATTGGACACAGAGCGCAGTACAATTTTCTCTACATTTTGTATAATTTCTAATTTGTTGTTATAAACTTGTTTGCAGTGTACTTTAGACTTGCACCAACTCCCGCAAAAGCCCTTTCAGGGCTCTAGTATGTTCAAATATATGAACAAACATGCATTGCTGCTTCACATCTACAAACAAGCGCGTAGACATTTCTCAACTTGCCGGTAGAACTCATGGGCGAAACATTTTGGAGACAGGCAACACATTTCGTGCATCTGCTCCCAGCTATGAAATGAGAAGGACTTCGTCAGAAAAACAATAGCACACAACAAAAAATTAATTACAAAAAAAATTTTGCTGTTTACAATCGAACTATACAAGATAAATCTACCAATAACGGAAAGATCTAAGTGAACAGGGAATTGGAGAAATCTGGAGCGCGTGAGAGTGCCAACAACTTCATTTCGGCCCGCTTACGCATTGCTGCCAATGGATCCCTTTTCAATAACGTCCTCAGAGAAAAGACATAAAAAACGGGGCACTATTACAAACAAAGAAACAAACGAATAAACAAACAAATATCACGATATCCAGGTTTAATGTCTGCTGCCGAAGTCTCCAACCGAATGCTTACGAGCACAAGGACTCAAAATGAGCAAATATATTTCATCGCCGGTCTTAAATAAAAAAAAAAAAAGTTAGAACAAACTCCTCGTGTTGCCACTGCATCACGAGAGAGTGCAACTGAGCACGCAGATCGAAAGAAGAAATAGACGTGAAGTTCGACACATCTTGACTTGGCATTTGAAATCCAATAGAGGCGACAGCCGTAGAACTTATATTGCAAATCCGGCTACATTACCAATTTCGCTCAGTCGTCGTTGGATGTCACAGACAATAGCACATGTCAAAGAAGACCACCTCTGGAATCCCGAAACATAGGCGTCACCGAGTGACTCTGCCAACTACGTTCCTGACAACATTGCACGAATTTTTTCAGGTATAACTTTAGATTGTCACGCGAACAAAATCAAGATAAACAACACCTTAAAAAAAAATTTGTGAGCCATTCACTCTGTGAAGGTCAATGATCAGCGAAGCTGTTTAGCGCACAAGACAAAGGTGACAAAGAATTTTGAAGAAAGGTTCGAATATATTTATTGCCCTGATCTGCGGTCATCGCGACGATAAAGGTAGCACACATTCGCGTATCACATCTATTATTAAATGTGCCCGTCAAGTAAGACAATGAATGGCTCATGCCCCCTTAAGCAATGGCTCATACCCCCGTAAATGCGGCCTCCCCATTGGTGGTGATGGTGGTGGTGGTAACAACTTTATTACAAACCGGCAAATTCGTGGCCTGGGCCTAGGCCACTCCCGAGGAGGTCCGGAGATCCTGTCTCCTCGCCGCCTCACGGGCTTGCTGGATGGCCCATAGTTGATTTTCGAGGTTTGAGCTGCGCAACGCGGCCGTCCATCGCGCCGCAGCTTCATCTGGGGAAACTGCATTTTCTTTGCATATAATTTCACATTCCCAGAGAATGTGTCTAAGAGATGCGTGAGCCCTGCTGCATAATTTGAAGTTATCATCTGAGTAGATGTCCGGATATATCCTTCTGAGATGGATGGGGTTGGGGAAGGTCTTTGTTTGTAGCTGCCTCCAGTCTACCGCTTAGGCCCTGTCGAGTTTGGGGTTAGGGGGCGGATAAACCCACCTTGAGTTTTGATAAAATTTTGTAATATCACAGTATCTGGTCATTCTGTCCCTCTCTGTCCATGCCTCCGTTGGATTTCCAACCCCAAGAGAGGATCCTTCTTCGCGGGCGCGGAACGTGAGACCTCGCGCTACGCGGTGGACCTCCTCGTTGAGGTTGGGTACGGGGGTGTGGTGGTAAAACTTTATTCCCCACAGTAGGGGTCCTGAAGGACACTCCTCCCCATTACGCCTCTCCATTACGACGAGAGTAGTCATCGAATCCAGGAAGTTTTTTTTTTCTTTGAACCTCGCGTTTGCACCCTTGAACTTCGCGTTCACATCGTTGACCCCTTGACGTCGAAGGCGCTTCGCGCCATCCTCAGAATCGCCGTATGCGTCGTCGGTTCTCGCTAGTCGCTTACGTGCCGTCTCGCGGGCACGCTCATCGGCCGCCGCATTAGCGTCCGCACGACGTCGAAGATCACACCCGCGTCGCTGCTCCCTCCGTCGCTTTTCATACGCGCGCTGTTCTTCTGAGTCCTGACGACGCGCGGCCCACCCATTGCACCGGCGGAATGAAACTGAGATCAATTACGTCGTTCGCCTACACGGCCGCGGCGTCAACCACACTCGAAATGGCCATTGGTGATGACAGTTTTTTGCACAACGGAGCCAGCTGTGGAAGAAGACGACGACGACGAACGCGCATGCAGTGGCACGAGCTCGTTCGCTCGGTTGCGCCGAGAGGCGCCAACGAAAAGGAAGACCACGCTCGAGTCATTGCTGATAATAATTCCTGTTCGCAGGCACCACAACACCCCGGATCTGAGCCCTTTACAGCTTTGCCGTAAAATAGGCTAGAGCAAGCACTTTGTAATGCCAGATCAAAAACAAAAGCAAAACAAATTCAAAAGGTTAGTGCGAGAAAAAGTTTGCTTTAACTTGCTATTTCTTCGGGAGAAGGTTGGCGAAGGACTGATGACCGTAAGGACTAAGTAAAGGTTACGAATAAGCGGGTGAGGCTGTCTAAAAAAATGGGCTACAATGCGCATCCCCAGACATCAAATGTACAACCACCAAAGTTGAAATGGCGCTTTGCATACCGACGTCTGCCAGATGTGCTAGCCAACCTGGTTGATGTCGCTACCTTTAAAGCGTGCTCTGCCTCAATAAGAGTGTCTACGAGGAGAAGCATCTCTTAGAGGACAAAAATCGTTCGTGCGGTTTCTCGGGAGTTTTAATACTTTCCCCGATTCATTTCTACCAAGCACTTCCGAAATTAAAGAAAATACATATGGCTTCAAAAAACCCTGGAGCTAAACTTTCGGTAGCCTTTCTTTATAAAAAGTATGCTTGTTCTTGCTAAGGTTTCATTAGAAATACGTCTTTAGGAACTCGCGTATAGTTGATTCTGCAACACATCCCTGATTATTATCTTATCACTTGCATTATAGAAATTGCTATTTGTATGCTTGTCTCGCATGGCGACCACTTCATTTTGTATGGCTCTTGTCAGTGGGGGAATAGTCATGTCGCGGATTACTTTTTTTTCATCAACCAAGCAGGTATGGGGGCCTCTAAGCAATTCTAAGGATGTGTAAATGCGAGAGCATTACTTGTTGCTGACTGTGTCGCTGAGCTATGTAGCTGAGTTTAGTGTTGCGGCGAAATGTTGCTCACTAGAGTGATGCTGCGTTATTGATTCCAATTGCTATGTTTCTGCTTATGGGCAACAATGCAAGACGACAAGCGGGCCATAGTGCGACCTCTCAGCTGAGTTCACACAAACCGTTCCCCCTCCTGTTGCGCCGCTTCCCCGCTTCTCGCTGTCTTCGCTGGCGCCTTGCGCGCTGCAAAACTGTGTTTGCCGCTTGTCTGCTCATCGGAGACTTGAGGGGGGGCGTGGGGGGAGAGAGATGCATGTCGCTCCGCAGTCACTCGCTCTGCCTTTCGCGTTCTCGGGGGCTTGGAGGTGAACGTTGCTTCGCTGCTTGGTCTTTCGACCGCAGTATGTTGTAAATAAATATCACATAACATGGGCATGTCAACAAACTGACGTAGCCCCAATCACATCACACGCAAGGGCGGCGCAATGGGACGGTCCCGCGACCGTTGTGAAGACCAGCTGGGTCTGGTGCGGTGCGCACGACGGACAGAAAAGGTCAGCGGAGCCCTGGATTGAGGGTAGCCGACCATTGCGAGAGAGGAAGGACGAAGCAGCGGGTGAAGACTTCCGGGGAAGACACTGTTAAGAACGGCCCAGCTGAGGTACAAGTTTTGCCAGCCAGTTGCGACAGCGACGGCAACTTTTCTTGGAACGCCACCGATACGCTCTAGCCTTGTCGCCGTTGTGACTGAATGCGATCGGCGGACCAACTATTGTTACTGAACCCGCCACCACCGCCCTGGTCTGCCGCGAGCGGGGAAGTGCTCGCGGGAACGTAGTTCGAGGCTCCTTCCCACGCGTCGTCCAAGACGCAAGACAATGGGCCCCCGGCCGCGCTGCGGGGTCAGCTCGGGGAATAAAAGGCACCTTTCCTGACACAAGCCCCGAGTTCTACGAAGTCCATCTGACGTCGGCTCCGGACCGTGAACCTGTGCGGAAGTGTGTGTGTAAACCGTCCCGCAGAGAGGCGGCTCGTTTACGATGGCTGGTCGGCCGTTTCCCTCACCTGGGTATCGAGGGAGGACCGTGTGTTTATAAACCGCTGTTGTGCGGCTGCTCAGCGTACTTTCTCAAGCAGTCATGTTAGACTGAGGTACTTTCTCTCGCAGTCATGCTAGACTGCTGTAGATACTGTAAATGAACCCATATTCCTCGTTCTCGATGAGAAGCAGTCCTTCCCTTCATCAACGTCCTCAGTGTGGATAAGTTGGACGACGACATGGGCCAGCTACCTTCTAATTCATGCCGGACTCCAATCTTGACAACGGGTTACGAGCGATGGGATTGAGCCCCTAATCCTAACAACACAAGGAGGCAGGCTACCCCTGAAGAATCCGCCCCAGCCGCCGAAGAACACAATTACTAGAGCTGAATAAAGTTTTCACTCACTCACTCACTCACTCACTCACTCACTCACTCACTCACTCACTCACTCACTCACTCACTCACTCACTCACTCACTCACTCCTTTAGCTTGATGAAGATGACGCAATTTGTGTACCGTTATTCTGCCACCACTTTCTGATGACGGCGGGGTCGCGTAATGAGCCAATTAATGCTCTCGCATTAAAAGACCGATTGCACTCAGCACAGGTGCCCCAACTTGCAGCTTTATCAAAGGCGCACACCTTCGACAGGACCACGAAACAGACACATGACAAGCGCTAACTTGCAAGTAAAGTTTATTAGAAGCATACCGCGTACAATTACAGGAACAAGGTAGGCGCGCAGAACGCACAGCGCTTGAGAGGTCACAGATATTGTTGTCATCTAGCAAAGTATGCAAACAAAAAAATCGCAGCATTCTTTTTGAACACATTTGTTCACTGCTGGACAATAATGCAAAAATGTCCCTGATAAATGCCCTCACGTTCTTTCTTATATGGAACGCTTCCATTGGCTCGCGAGCAAACGTGTCTCCGCTCTTTCCCAGAATTCGGATGGTAGAAAGCAAAGGCACACGAGCACAGAGCCGACCGGGCCGACAACGCGCCGGTAAATGCGATATGGCTTTATCCTTGATAGACAGCTCATGTTCCCGTGCTCGATCATTGATACAACAACGGCCTGTCTGTCCGATAAAGAGCCTTCCGCGCGAAAGCGGGACCTGAAAGCTTTCCATATTATAGAAAGAATGAGAACACATGCATCAGCGACACTTCTGGATTGTTGCGCAGCAATGAGTCAATGTTTTTAGAAGTAATGGTACGACTTTTTAATACCTTCCAATACTTTGCAAGATGGCAATTATTGTGGCCTCATGTGCGGTGCGGTCTCCGCACCTTTAGTTTTTCTAATACATACTCCCATATGCTTCTAAAAAAATTCATTTGCGATATAGCGCGCGTCCTGTGTCTGTTTCGCTGTCCTGTCGAAGGTGTGCACTTTTGTTAAACTTGAAGGTATGAACGAACTAGCCCAGCAACACGTTCTATCAAGTGTACTAAGATGACTAAGTTCTGCTCCAAATATACTGTCGCATTTTTACAAAATACGGCAGGCAACATCTCCAGTGTTCCTCCACCCCACACGACTTTTTGCGTGGTTTAGACAATTCCACAAGCGTATGGCTAAATCTAATGAATTTCAACATTTAGGGCATGCATTATAAAGATAATTATTTAGGCAAAATTACTTCCACCCTTTTTCCAGTAAAGTTAGAACTCGCAAGTACAGAGACAGCAACTGTGGAATCAAGCCGCCCTTAATAAACACCCGCTACATCTGGACGATGCGCGCTCAAACCCCGCCACAGCGGCACAAGAGATATCGCCATAGGGAACAGCAACAAAAGAAAGAAGTGAAGGCGCAGACGCGCCCCGACAAGGCAAGAAAACAGATAGGGGCGGCGATAAACAAAGCGACGGGCACGGGCGGTGGACAATGCCTCGGGTGGGACCAGTTAATTAACTCGCCAGCGAAGCCGGCCTCGGATTGACCGAGTGACAACAATGAAAAGACAGCGAACCGCCGCAAAAGCGAGCGCGTACAATTGGTCGTGATTTGAACCGCCCTCGCTTTCCGCTTCATTCGGGTGGCGGCTTTTAAATCGGCTCGATGCTAAGAAGAAAAAAAAACACGAAATAACGTGTCTGAAAACAAGGTAACGAAAGATCCAGCCAAACCTTTCATTACGGATCTCGGTCTTTCTTCCCTTTCACTTTGCCTGGACAAGGCGCACAGAAGCGCGATTCCTGCGCAAACGTCGGTATGGCCTTTTATTATGAATGCCCGGGAAAGTTTGTGAAATGTCGATGAACTTGAAAGACAAGAAAACTTCCATAGGAAACACGGTGTTCGTAAAACAGAGATCTAAAGCGAAAAGGTGCCTCTGGGAGTTCGATAACGACGAGCTCGGCTCTAAAGCCGAGCTCTGATCTCCCCACGTCTCGTGAAAGCCCTGACACATTGTGTATATATGCCGGGCCGGTGCACAAGGCGCAGCGGGATCCAGTCCTTATAAATGCGCAAAGGGCTTCAGTTACTCGATTCCTCGACAAACGCGAGTGCGAAAGGGCATATTTTGAGCTCGCTGGCGCATGCCTTGTGAAGAAACAGCTGGCAGGCGGCACTCGGAATACCCAAGTGACGTTGAAACTTTTATTCAACCTCTTCCTTCAAACTCCTGCCGCCAGATATATAGTACACTTATTTATTGCGCTACCTACTACCCCACACGAGGAATACAGAAATTGATTCAGGAGTCGATCCGTGCTCGAGACAATCTTTTGTTGAGTGCAAGAATTCCACGTACGAATTGTGGCCCAAGAACCGCGCAGCTCCGTGCTAAAAAGAATGTTCGTCCAACATTCTTATTAAGGTGAATATTTCAGGAGTCTCGATAAAAGATCGACTGTCGTAACATCCTGAAGGCGCCGAAGCCAAGAAGGTTTACTCGAGCACTAGGTTACCTGGAACAGGGGAGAACTCCTTCCAGTGGGCATCGCGCAGCCGCTCATTTCAGCTCATACTGAAGAGCCTGAAACTGTCGTAACTACACTGAAACTTTATACCGTATTATCGTACATACAGCAGGCGACGTTCAGCGAATATCGAGAAAAAAGTTCGAAAACAGGAATGGCTGCATTTTCGTGTTTCCGTACTGCCACGAACTCGCAGCGGGCTACTCCAACTCTGACACGCATTACCCCTGCTGACGAGTACCAGTAGCCGATCGGCAAGTCCTACACGTACTGTGACCTTTAATCCACGTTATCCGTATGCCCCCTCCCCCCCCCCCCCATTCCACACACACATACACATTTAAATAACCAGAACACAATACATCGGGAAAACTGCAATGCATCTTTTATACATTTCGGTTTTAGCAAACATGTGTACCTACAGATCTGGCGGTATTAGAACAAAAATCATTCATTTTAAAATCATTCGAGCATGACAAACCCGCGCTTGGAATATACCCAGATTTTACAAAGGCTTTTGACCAACTTAACCACATACTGCTTTTATTTGAACTAGGCATTTATAGATTCCTAGGGAAAAGGTTGACGTAGAAGAGTCTGGTGCTGGGCCTGTTGGTACATAGCTTGACAAACGAGGAAACCCAGCCTACCGAGACGCGTACGCAAGAGGAGAGAAAAGACAACCACAGACGCTGGGACCAGCGACACGGTTTAATGAAACAATCGGGTCGAAAAGAAATGAGAACCAACGCGTGCATGCGCCATACAAAACCAGGCAGTCAAAAACATCGGTGAATGATACATTTTAAAGACGGCATTTTACCAAAAAAAGTCACTTCATTGCACAAAAGCGATAAGGAGGTTACGCTCACGCACGCATTGTGACGGTGTTTTTGGATTTGGTATGCTTCAATGAATTCTCCTTCGCATTTCATTGTTCCCCTTCCAATAATTAGGGTATCTTCCTAAACAGGATGGCAAGGGCACCTTCGTTAGTGAGGAGGTAAGTTTGCCCCTCCACCTGACGTCACAGATATCTTACGTTCTTTTAAGCGAACACTGACACAGCGTTCCGTCTGTCCGATGTACAGTCTACCGCACCAATGGTAAATAAGATTATTATTATTATTATTATTATTATTATTATTATTATTATTATTTACACATCATGTAATGGTGGAATTTTTCGAGTAAATGAATGATCCACTAACCACCATCACGCTCTACAGAGAAGATAGGCATCAGAAAAGCGGTCTCATGGAAAGTCAGTAAAGAAGGTGGTGCGCTTCCTTCAGACAACTAGCCCGTAACAACGACTACAACGCTTCAACATGTCGTGCTCCCAGATCCTAACCATGTCGTATTCTCTGTTTGTTCCTCTACCTTCAAACCCCCTTCCCCTTGTCTCCCTCCGCCGGTCTAGGGCAGAAAACCGAATACTTGCCCACCGGCCGGCAACCTCTCTTCTTTTCCTTTTGCTCTCTGCCTCTCTTTCTAAAGATATCAAGATTAGACGTGGGCACAGAAGACCGGACAAAGCCATACATAACAGTGCGGTGCTGTGCGGTGCTGTGTGGTGCGTAACAGTGCGGTGAAAAATAGGTGACACTATACGTATTTCGCTCGACGCCATAAGCGGCGAATAAGACCATAGCTAGATTTGACTCTTACCCGATAAGCTTGAACATAGAAAGCAAGGAGAAAGACTGGCTACAGTGCCAGAAGAAAGCAGACGACACACAAGGGGGCAAGCCATATTTGTACGGTGCAGAAAGAAACCGGGAGACTAGTAAATTTAGGAAGATGGCGCCAAATCGGAGGTACGACAATTAGGGGAACTGCGCAACGCTTAATTGTCCTCCAGGGGAAAGCTAAATGGACCAGAGATCTACTACAGCGTTCTCCTCGTAGCTCTCGCACCCACTGTCTTTCTAAGTGCGTTATAGCTGCAAGTTCTGCGTGAACCGGAGGAAAAGCTGAGGGTCGTCCACTTCACGTGGTTCTCACTCCAACGCAGGCGCACGCGTGGAGTGCGCCTGCGTGGAACGAGGATGTCTCTACCATCGTGGAACGAGGATGTCGCTTTAACGCCCCTCCCTTTCTGTTCTCGAGCGTCGGCAGTCGATCACTGGGAAACGGCAAACACGCTAAGTTTGCATCGGTCCCTGCGTGCGCCTGACGGCAATGGAGACAGACCACGCGCACTGCCTTAAGCCCCAGTTCTTTTCCGAAGCCTGCCGGGACTTCAATGAATTGCAAGCTACTAAAGCCTTTTAACAGAAAGTAGCTGCAATGATCACGCAACTGCTTAAGAAAAGAAAAACAACAACGAAACAAACGCGCTGTAGCTTATGGAATGCCGTCACTATTGCGGCCTAGAGAAGTTCGAACTAGTTTTACGTTGAGCGAAATCGACCGAAACTGCCGTAATTACTGTGGAAAGTACGCGCAGTGCACGATGTGCGACGTAACTAACATTCGACGATTCGGTGATTCCATGGTACGATGTTGGTCTCTCAACATGAGTATTATTTTTTCCTGCCTGAACTTCATTGCACGGTCCCCTAGCATGAGATATTATACCCTACGAACGCAAGCACTGATAGCAGAAACAAGAACGTTACTGGTCCTGATATACTCGCACCCGCACACAAGCGGCACTCAGTTTAAGTTTACCATAACAGAAAAACAGATAAACGATGGAATCACCGAGTGCTGGCCTAAAAATATTTGGTGAGATGTTAAGCATGCCAACGCTTTAAAAAAACTAAACAAACATCAGCAATTACTTCATCACGGAACTACTTTATTGCTACAGTTGTTACTCGACCGATTCAACCAATGCACCCACCAACTGTATGCGACACTCCTGTGGATCCCAAAATTCACCCTCACAACTAAAAGAAATTGTTATTCAAAATGTTTGTGTTTAGGCTCACTGTACATGTTTTCTGCCCATGCTATTAGGCGACAACGGCCGGGAAACGGCGGCTGCATGACGATGGCTATGGTGCTGCGTGACCGCTTATTGGGTGTCGCTGCCACTCACCCTCATATGCACAATAACACGAGGACAAATATACCGCGACAAGCCTCTTCGCGTTCAAATTATGAGCGCACTTTCCTTAAATGCATGCACAGGCGCCACCCCATCCGCAGTTTTTTCTACACAGAAGAACCCGAACAACCTGTCAAACAGCGGTCTTAACAGTGCACTCAACCTGAAACTATATACTTGTGCTTCATTCTTTGTTGCTGCGTATTTTGTCTTCGGGAAAATTAACATCAAACAATCATAAAAATATTAAGCAGATTGCACGCACTATGGGAACCACTGTTACGTGAAGCATTTTGGAGATAGCTCGCTATCCATCATCCTCGGGGCGGACGAGATGATTTCCTATGGCGAGCAGTTAGGTGCGCGATAACAGCAGCAAAGCGGCGGCGGCGACGACGCTGATGGCATAGAAGGTCTGCGGATATACTGGGCATTCGTTTGTTGCGGTGTTTTCGTTCGATAAAAAAAAATTGTACAATAGGTCACTGCATAGCGCCTTTAGCTGGCGCCGAACTTTACAATGCCGCACGGGCATGAGCATGATCCCCAGCGGACGTATATACCAAAATATTGTTTTTCTTTCGCATATGGGTTAAGGAGAGGCAGAAGAAGACGAGGCGGTGAGGTGGCGAGGTTGCTTATCGACGATGGTAGGATGAATACGTGACAGGGTAAGAGACACTGGCCAGTTTCGCACAGTGGACGAAGCAGTCAAAGCAATAGCAAGGTTTCACGTTCGACTGAAGGTCCCGAGACGGTGTTCTAAAGATGCGCGGGGGCGACATGTTGGAGCGACACAGCGCACGAGGCAACTGCTGCTGCGCCGCCGGAACAGCTCCCTGGCAGCTAGCAGGCGTCTCAAGATGCTTGCGCTAAGAGGAGCGTCATCAACTGCTTTGCAGGCGTCGCACCTCTATGGTGCACGAAATGAGACCGAAGAAAGAAGCGTCAGCGTTTGTAGCCTGAAGTGCACTATCCATTACGCTCAGAACAGTGTGGGCACCACGGTGCTGCATGGACATAGATGCTCAGCACATAACGATAGTGCTTGTGTGTATAACGCTCAATGGCAGCAATGGGAGGCACGACGCTGCCCTACCCGCCACGGTAGTACAGTGGCTACGGCATTGCACTGCTAAGCTGGAGGTCGCGGGTTCAATCCAGGCCGTGACAAATGGGAAGTCGATTCAGCATAGCATGACAGAGCGTCCACTTGGTTTTCTCATTTTTGCTATCAAACACGCTCCGTGTCTGTCGAGTTTCTGAATGGCTTATAACACCCGAAGTATCGGTCACGCGTGCGCGTCGATAATATTACAGCCCCACAGCGACGATGCGAATACGCCTCGGGCATCCAGAAAAAGTATATTTGCTACCGCAAAAATTAAAGTAAGCACACAACAAACTCATATTGCCACTGTTATCTTCGGTTGCAGTAAATGCTAGAAGCTTGTCAAGCAAAGGAGGGAGGTCCCGTTCAGCTTCCGCAACGCTTCAGTAGCCTGTAAAGTGCCCTGTCTCTGTAGCGCTGTCTTTAAGTAACATGGAAAACCACCAATTCGCCCAATCTGCCGTTCTTCTTCAGCCTGCAAAAGTTCTTAGAACAGCAACACTAAAATGACAGTCATCCTCTAAAACCAGGAGAGCCCGTATAGGAAACTCCGCGCTAAAAAGAAGCAGAAAATGGGCAAGTGTACAGTTAGCCAATGCACATGACTGCAAGTTAAAACAAATTAGCGGGTCCGCGCTAATTAAGCTCGATAAGCACGTAAGCCTGGTTTCGCACGAGTCTCAGGTCAAGTATCTCCAAAGCATATACCGACACTGCATTTTTGACGCAGGGGGAACTACACAATGAGAGTGCCCAAGCAAACTGTGACTTTGAAGTTTCGTTTGATATCTACGCTTAATACTGCTAAATTATATATATATATATAATATTTTTATTGTTCTATTTTTAATTAGGTGGGAGGGCTACGTCAGGTGCTTGTAACAGCTTTAACGTGTTCTTCTTTGGTTTACTTAAATGATGTACCCGCAAACCAAACTAAATAAAATAGGATGAAAGAACACGATTGGTATGCCACGGTGGAAGAATTTGCTGTCAAGGATGTAAAGTATTTTACTGTAAGGCGGCAGAGACAACGCAGGTAATTTAAAACACACCAATGGCTGTAGGAACTGTGATGCTGTTTTTCTTCTTCCTAATGAAACTGCTGCTTTTCTTTCTTTTGTCTCTCCTTAGTTAAAAAAAATGCTAAAAAAAGTCTTTGTTACTCACAGCTGTGTTCCAAATCGAGTTTTCCTATAAAACCTAGCTATTGATCGTAACCATTATAAACGAACAAGCTTCAGGAACGAAGCAGAAACAAAAACTTCAGAAAGAAATCACCGCATAGATGGCTCTTGTGGCCGACTTCATGGTATATAAGCAGGAGAAGCTTCGCTATAAACCATAAAAAATGTATCTGTGCACCACCGATGAGCATGGGAGGGAATGAAAACTAGGCTTCATTCTTTAAAAGGTAAGTTTAAAGTTTAATGCTTTTTGCAGATTCAACCTTTACACAAGAGCTTGAACATAATACTGATGAAGGTACGAAACTAGGCTAGTCAGCATGACATGCTCACCCCCCTTGCTCATAATGCGAAGAAATTGGGAAAGATAAAGCAACACTACTAAAAAATGTTCTTGGAACTATATAAATAATCTGCACTGCAGAAACACCTGTGCTGATTTAAAATGTAATAAAATTAGTGTACATTACTCACGAACTCATCGCCAAAAATCATTCGCAGCGCAATATCCTTGGTTGAAGTTACGTGAAACACCTGGTATATCTATTTAAGACGCAGTCATAATTTTTACGGCTTTAATGAAAAGAATACAGCTACTGTAACTAACGAGTGCGCTTATGCGGCGCACCAGGACGTCAAAGCAAGAGCCGCATTTGAAGAAACCAGCTCCTCGTTGGAGACGGGCCGCGTCGCGCTGCTATTTCTCGGCACCCCTTGCAAATCAAAACCAGGAACTTTGAGCGCGCTTCGGAGTTCGAACCAAGAAAGCGAGCTCGAAGCAAGTACAGTCAAATGCACTAAAGGTTACTGCTCCCAATTTGTGTCCAAAAACTGAGCCTTCCTAGTGGCCCGGCGAGCACCCGAAGAGGATTCGAGAGTTGGTCTTGAGGGACCCGCACAAATTGGGAGCTCGTCGCATTCAATCAACCGATGGCGAGGCAATCTCTCAAAATTCCATACGGCGCCTCGGAAAAAGCGCCGCAGGAGCACCGGGAGCGAGGGGAGAGGCAATGCTCGATCCTGGCTTGTTCCATGCACGCCAGCGAGAACGGGTATGAGCGTGTTACTAAGCACGTAACCGCGTTCCACGGCACGTCTCCGCACGCTACGATTCGGTGCAGGTTGTTAAAATAAGGTTCTTTGAGCGTGCGGGAGACAGCATGTCAGGCTCTGTGGATCTTAGGGCAGCCAAGCGCTGAGCAGCACCCACTTCAAGCGATAAACACAGATAATGAATCATTTCTCGTTCACAAAACACGCTAATGCGATCTAGAACGCCTGTAGACGTTGTTTGTGTCTTCACTGATCGTATTATGTACGAAAGCTCTGTAGTGGACAGATTTCAGAAAAACTTCTATATTTCTTTACCCTCAGAGCAGGACGTGATTGCACAAGCAGGAACTATACATTAATTAAAAGCACGAACGAGGAGGAGCAAAACTTTTTATTCTAGTAAAAAAAAAAACAATTCGGACAACAGTAAAAGTCCCCTTAATAAATATTTATTGCACAATCGACAAGCAAAACAGCACCACTGCGGAGCTGCTAGAGCTTATGAAAATCGCTACAGACGAACATCTTTAAAAGGACCAAATCATGTACTGGTCGGTATAGAAATACATAGAATATAGCGCAAACACGGCAGATAAAATGAAATGCTAAACGAGCACATATCTTAACTGGTTCAAGGGCGGCGGCAGCAGAATTATTTTCATTGCTACAAAGTTAGGCAGGTGCCCATTATACAGACCACGACGGTCCATAGTGCACCACTGAAACATCACGTTAACGAACTGTTCTACATTGCAGTGCAACAACGCACTTTTATATAACGTACAATCCTTGTGAACAATGAGATTTCAATACCTCAGAGTCGGAAAGCCGCCACCGACCGCGTTATGACTGCAGTCGGGAGCTCCCAATGCGTGCTCTCGTGATCGCCAGTGTACGTAATATCGCAGACAATGCCAGCGGCTACCTTTCCTAGAAATGTTACCATACATCAAATGCCTGATGTCACTAGCAGCGTCAAGGTCTGTGCGTTTAAATATGTAAACTATGCTTTTCTAGAATAAACTAACTTAGGTTCCCGCTTCTAACTCAGACACTAACTATTTCTCCTATTTAGCAGTGATAGGCACTATTGTGTGTGACCTGTGCTGTGCGTGTTCTGTTTCGTTTTTCTTCTTTTTTTGTCATCTTTATCTTTCTTTCCTCTTTCCACCCCTCCTTCCCATCTTCCATTTCTGTGTTGCTGTCACCTCCCTTCTGAAGAGTAGCCAGGCGTTGTGCCCCTTCCGGTGGCAGTTGCCAGCCTGCTCCTCGCTTTCCATTTCCAGTCAAATGTATCTATGTTTTCAAAGCATATAATAATAATGCAAGCGTTTACTACATTTCCGTAGCATTACTGGGTCAACGCACTAATGCTCAACGTATCATATACGACGTTCAGTGCGATACCACGAAATTCTGATTTAATAATGGGAAACATAACGCATCGCCTATAGTAGTGTTTCTCACGCGCTGTAGAGAGTTTCCACTCACGTATAGTTCAGCAAACCGATTAATATTATTCAATTACTATACAAACTTGTTCTTAACACATATAACATTACTTTTTTTTTTCACAACTGTACTCTCCAAGGCCAGAAATGTGATCAAGCTTTTTTTAAAATTTTCCATGATGTTAAACTATCTTTTAGCATAACAACGTTAGCTAGACAATTCAGATGGTTTCCAACTGCAGCCGTTCACAAACTACGCTGAAGATTGTCTTTAAAAGACATCTCAGGTTACCAAAGGGGAGCAAGCAGTAATAGCACTGCCCACCATCCGTCCGTCCGTCTATCTATCTATCTATCTATCTATCTATCTATCTATCTATCTATCTATCTATCTATCTATCTATCTATCTATCTATCTATCTATCTATCTATCTATCTATCTATCTGTCTATCCGTCTATCTATCTATCTATCTATCCGTCTATCTATCTATCTATCTATCCGTCTATCTATCTATCTACTATCTATCTATATCTATCTATCTATCTATCTATCTATATCTATCTATCTATCTATCTATCTATCTATCTATCTATCTATCTATCTATCTATCTATCTATCTATCTATCTATCTATCTATCTATCCGTCTATCTATCTATCTATCCGTCTATCTATCTATCCATCTATCTATCTATATATCTATCTATCTATCTATCTATCTATCTATCTATCTATCTATCAGAAAGGCGGGAGTTCGCAGCACGCATTGCGAGAAACCGGACGAATGATTTCACAGAGATTGCAACAAAACAACCAAGAGACAGGTAACGCTATCGTAGTAAAATAGAGGCAATCAATTCCAATTCTGCATGCGCCTTCGATAACAAGATCGTCACAACAAAGCTACAGCGTGACCTTTTTAGAACAATAAAGCAATACATACGTGGTTCTTTTTTTATTTTCAATCTACAAACCAATCACCTATTCCATAAGTGCTACGCGGTAATTGCGCTCGTAAACTTAGTTCGAATCACCACTGCACCTGTTGAGGTCGGATTCGTCACAAATAATGGTAGCCGTGTGTCTGATACCTATACTGCCCTTTTCAAGTATTGTCACTTTTACTCTAAGGAAAACCCGGCTGGAATCATAATTGCGCCATTATCTACGCTTGAACGTATTTTATTCCCCGTTACTTGCAGCTCTCTTCAGGCTACTGTCATGGTGCAGGGTTGTGTACATCGAAAAAAGAAAGAAAGAGGGGCAAAATGAACGTCGATAGACGACAAAGTGTCAATAAAAACGTAGCCTCACTGAACCCCCCCGAAAAATCGAAGGGACACTTAGTTATCCCTACGTGTATAAATGCGACAGCACAGCGACCACCACGCGATGTTTAGATTTTATGCCACAATACAAGGTCGTGGGATCGATTCCCACCAAATGTCGTGAGTTCGTAGCCCTTTTATATCATGGTTTGGTCACGCCGCCAGCGCCGAATTTTCCGCCTCAGCAGCCATATTATGATTTAGCATTAATAATCAAAAGTAGTTCAACTATAGGTGTCTCCTGAGCAATATCTTCTTCGATTACTGATCATCAAGTACTCCTCATCCTGCGAAGCTTTCTTATCTAAATTTTAACAAGAAAGAATGGCTTCAAGGCTGGTTTACGCGCAATATATTTCTTTGCGGAAGGGTAGAAGGAAGGCGAGAAGGCTAACGTCGAAAAGAGTTGCGGAAAGCGGACAAGAGTAAGAAAGTAAACCCGTAACGGGCCTCCCGCGTCTAGGCACCGGGCTCGAAAGCGTGACGTAGCAGAACCGACAAACCAAGCTACACCCTACCTTTCCCCCAACCCTCGAAAAAAAAAACGAAGAGAAACGCGAGGGCGGCTTTTCCTTTGAACTCGGAATGGAGCTGCCACACCGACACCACGTTGTTACGATGCCGCTGAGAAAAGCCTGCATCGCCATCTGGTCACACAGAGGACGAGCGTAGCGTCGCTTGAGCGCGCTGATTGAAGCCGGAAAGCGGACAAGCCGCGGCCACCAGCAAACAGACGTCCCAACTCGCTCACTCTCATCCAGACTTCAGCGTCCTCTGAAATTCTCTCTCGCAGGTACCTACAGCGCATTTCCGGCCATCGGAACGCCACTTTCGGATTCCTGTGCGAGGGCCCGCTGGATAGATGGCGCTGCAGCCAGGCTCGATCAGCCGCATTAAGTCCACTCGAGTCCGCGATGATCAAAGAGAGGCCTCCGAAGTCGTATCCGAAAAACAAATTTGAGGAATTTTGCACAGGGAGCCTTGGAAGAATGTTGGTTTGGCCCGGTCCCTCATCGACATCAGTATAAGATAGACACTGCGAAGGTGGTGTGGCTTTCTCGAGTTCCCTGACCAATCAGCGCGTAGGCGATATCTCAGCGGGCCTTTTAGAGGGTCCCCAATGTAAATATGTCACACGACGGGCAAAGAACAAAACAGAGAATATGAACACCTAAGAGCCATCCGACGCCGATCCGAAAGAGCTTACCGACGGAGCGGAAGTTTAGAAGCATACAGAAACGCTCAGAAAATACACAATGTAATGCGCAGACGAATGGAAAGCTTAGGCAAACGGCGCTGGCGCGATTTCTGCGGCACGCTGTCTCCTCACACGGCTGTCCCACGAATTTTTCTAGTAATTCGTTCTTTAAGCGGACCTGTAACACAAAGCTTCCCATTTCGTGCTCTCGCTGTAGCCCGGGACACGTGTGAAATAATAGTTGCAGATGAATTTTGTGAGCTTATTTCCAGATCTGCTTTTTCATCACAATGTGCAGAATTTGATATTTCAGTAGAGTTGGCTAAGCGAAAAATTACTGCTTGCTACTGGGCCCAACATCCTCAATTAGATCACACTTTCACATTAAGCGAGCTCCAATGTGCAATTGCATCATGTCGCCAAAAGTCCGCTGCTGGGCCGGACGGCATTACGTACAATATGCTAAGAAACCTCGGACCGATAGGTACAACAGCGCTCTTAGACATCTATAATAACTTATGGATAGAGGAAACTGTACCTGACTCTTGGAAAGTCGCTCGAGTCATACCAATTTTAAAACCTGGTAAGACGCCCTTGTGCCTTGAATCCTTCCGCGCCGTTAGTTTGACAAGTTGTTTATGCAAAGTAATGGAGAAAATGATTGACGCGCGACTTCAATGGTGGTGTAATGAAACGAAGGTGTTGTCCAACTACTTAGTAGGTTTTAGAAAATATAGATGCACAATGGATGCAATATTAGATATAGTAACCTGTGTGGAGCACGAGCGTGCACGTGGAAACATGACTATAGCAGTATTCCTGGACATCAAGAGGGCATTTGACACCGTTAGTCACGTTCATGTTCTGCTAAGCATGCTGGAACTTGGTCTGTCTGGCAGGTCCTTGCGATGGATTTCTGAATTTTTATCAGGTCGCAAAATATTTGTTCAGACGGGTGAAGGAAAGAGTGCTGAACATATTGTCAAACAGGGAGTACCACAGGGAAGCGTACTCAGCCCCTTCCTTTTTAACTGCGTCATGGCTGATTTAACGCGAAGACTACCATCACAGTTAAAGTTTTCACTGTATGCAGATGATGTGTGTATTTGGACATCTGGGTCTAAAGCTCAACTACTCCAGATGGCATTGCAAGACGGCATAAATATCATCAACCAATTTTTGAGAGAAAGAGGAATGGTACTATCACACGCAAAGACTGCTGTATTGCCCTTCACTCGGAGGCAGTTAAAAAATTTCACTCTTAATCTGGAAGGACACCCTCTAATGATTGTCACACAGCATCGATTTCTTGGCATAATACTTGATAGGCAGCTATCCTGGGCACCCCACTTAAAAAAACTCGAAAACGAGGTCAATGCCATAGTGACTGTACTTCGCAGACTTGCAGGCACATCATGGGGCGGATCAGTATCGTCCATGCTGACTGTTTACAATGCATTAATACGACAAAAATTGCATATTCCGCGCCCATCTTACACGGACTTTCCCACACGTCAGAAGAGAGACTTCAAAGACTTTTAGCTAGAGGACTACGCCTATGTCTAGGAGTTCCACGAGCGACTTCGAGTTCTCTTGTAATAGCTGAGGCTCGCCAATCACCATTTCCAGTTATGCGAACTACAGAAACATGCCGGCATTATTTCCGTCTTCAAACCCAGCATAAAAACCACCCATTGGCTCTAGACATAATGAAACGAGATAGAAGTTATGTTCATATAGAAATTCAAAAAAATCTTCACATATTGCCAGGAAATAAATTTTGGAACTCAGACATCGAATATCCTCCATGGCTGCTTACAGTTCCAAAAATCGAATTGTCAGTAGAAGGGATATTCAGCAAAAGAGACATGTTCATTCAAGCTGCTCAACAACTAGCACTATACCAGATATATATGCGGTATTCAGGATACACACACGTCTATACAGACGGCTCCAGTACAGCAACCTCTTCAACTTCATCATTCATTATACCGCACCTCAACAAACAAGAATCATTTAAGTTATCTCGTGCGACTTCGTCCACAACGGCTGAACTGTTCGCAATCCTATGTGCGGTAAAATTTATATTGTAAGTAACAGAAGCGCAAAAATGGGTAATTTTTAGCGATTCACAGGCGGCTCTAACATCACTCTGCAGCACAAAGGGGAAAACATTCAGCGACAGTATAATACATGAAACACTTAAAAACCTCACAAAGGCAAGCGAAGCGAAACATGCAATAGCATTCCAGTGGATACCAGGGCGTTGCAACATTCCTGGCAACACAGCAGCCGATGAAGCAGCACGACAAGCGCACCTGAAAGATGATACGGCTCCGCTCCCAATATCAAAGAATGAATTACGCTGCATTATAAGGACAACGTCTTTCAACATGTCTAGAAACACTTGGTTTGACCAGAATTCTAAGAGCTCTGACTTATATCATATTGATCCATTTATTGAATTCAAATTTTCATTGTCATTAGATAGAACTATGGAAACGCTTATTCATCGATTAAGGCTAGGCACTGCCTACACAAAGCATTTCTTACACAGAATTGGCCGAGCGGAAACCCCCGAATGTGATTGTGGATTTGTAGATGAAGATATATATCACCTCCTTCTAGATTGCCCACATCACGACACACCAAGATGCCGACTTAAATCAGCGCTAAGTAAATTAGACCGCAGACCTTTCAGTTTAAAGAAACTTTTGGGCCCTTGGCCAACAACGGCCTTGCAGAAGAGCGCTTTAAAAGCAGTAAAGACTTTTTTTGAAGACAGCGGCATCGCTGGACGTTATTAGTGCTTTTATTGTTCTGTTCATTTCAATATGACTCTATATATCCATCTGTTTGGGAATTATGTTATGTTGACTACTTTGTTGTGACTGTATGTGCTAAGATATTTACACGATGTATATACCACCCGCTGACTAGACAATGTGTTATTAGGCGACAGTATCGTTTGTACTTTTGAGACTTTCGACTACATAAGTGTGGAGACATTTGCCATGTATATTGTATGTACCCGCTGACCCGCTGACTAGAAAATGTGTTATTAGGCGACAGTATCGTTTCTACTTGAGACTTTCGACTACATAGGTGTGGAGACATTTGCCATAGCCTTCCTGTGGAAACGTTGCTTTATAAGTCCTGGTGCTTGTGTGAAATGATTATTTGATATGTAACCGTGAACCCTGAATGATGTATGACGGAACCACCCAAGAGATAAGGAGTAGCCGGCGCCTTAAATTGCGCGCCAACATCTCCTTATATCATATCAATAAAAAAAAAACAGAGCTATCGTTAATTATGTTCCTCTCCTCTACGTTTCGGGCTAGTTCTCTTCCGAGTCCGCATTCACTAGCCAAACTATCCCCTCCTGATTTCGGAAAGTTACCTCAAGAAAACACGAGACTTGAAGAAAGGGAAAACAACCGCCTCGTATTGTCCTTTTCTTCAAGTTTCGTGTTATCTTGCGGTAACTTCCCAAAATCATGAATAACCAACTGGCTTACCCCCGCACTTTGCTATCCCCTCCTGTCTGCTGAGTGGGTGTGCGTGCGCAGGGCTCAAAACCGCTGCAAGACGAGAACCGTAATGGTCAGCCTCCACAACGATAAAGTGCGAAAGCAGTGTTGCAGAAACATCACACCGATTAGCCGCCATTAGTTCAACCGTGATGCGGCGAGATCGTCAGACGTATTTCGGACGCACTTTAGGCGCGGTCTCGAAACGTCTGTTTGATACTGTTAGTAGCGACGTCATTGATTTGTTAGTAGTCACGGTCAAGGACACAGTAGCAAAATTGTAAATGACAAAGCTAACTTTTTATTGGACGAACCTGTCCCAAAATAGGCTACACTCACAGTACAACGACAGCAGCGAGCACAGTCGACGATCGTCGAAAATCTGATCAGCGGGTCAAGCGCGTCGGCTTTTATACACGAGTCATCGAATGTTCCAGAGTAATCGCTGGTGCCCGTGTGTCTCCCAGAAAGTACTACACAACTCGCGTCGCGACTACGATCACGTTATACAACGTGCGGTGACAGCAGACAACTAATATAACCATCGATAACATTTGAGAAACTTCCGATACATACAGGCGCTTCCTGCACTGACCGTTAATGTTTATTTGTTAGCCAGTGAAAAGCAGTCTTCCGAGAAAGATAAACAAGTACACGTGTCATTATAGCGAAGTGCAAGGGACGAACTCAAGGTAAACTGTCACACCCGTTTCGAAAGACAATAACGGGAAATGCATTTCGAAAGGAATCGTGCCATGCTTATTGCATAACGTCAAAGACACGCGACGCTAATGCACGCAAGTGGGCAACAAATATGTTCCATGCACACAACACTGCCATTAGACAGCTTCCATGTCCTGAGACAGCTTCCATGTCCTGAGACAGCTTCCATGTCCTGTGTTAAACTTTTCTTTCATGCTCCTTCAACAGCTGCAGCCATACTTACAATAACTTTCATTCACACGTGAAAGAGAGAGAGGGAAAATGCAAGGAGGTTAACCAGAGGCAAGTTTCCGGTTTGCTACACTGCACTGGGGCGGGGTATACAGGGAGTTGTAAAGACGACAAAACAACCCGAGGGATATTCGGCTGTAGAAGCAGTGTCTGGCGAGCTTACTTAGGAAGTCACTATATACAGCGTGCAGGAACTACAATTATTCATAAATGCGCTAGCGGAGGCGCCAAACCAATTGCTTGCTTTGCTTGAAAATATATAGTGTTCGTGTTAATAGTCGCAAGTTTAGTGTGTACACCCGTGCAGGCTTCCAGCTTAAGCATTGTTACAGTGCTGCAAGTAAAAGGAAGACACTAACGGAGAGAACCGGGGCGGGGCGCCCAGTTAACATAGTTTAAGAAAAATATATTTGAAGCTTTGAAGCTTTAGCAGATCGCCCGAAAACAAAGTGTAAAGTAGCAACGTTTAACAAAAAAGCTTCAGGTTCAAGGTCATGAAAGTTGCTTTGGTGGTCGGCCTAAAAATATTTGCGATCCATCATTAGATCACTCTATATGTCTGGTCTGTAAATTAGAAGTTACAAGAGGGTATTCTTTTCAACGCGAAAAATTATTTGCTGGCGGATTGGGAGTGTTGGTACATATTTGAAAAGGCAGCAACGCGAAACAGACACGGACGGAGACGTCACTGCTCATCCTTTTCATCCCGTCTTCGTTCGTGTCTTTTTTGCGCTGCCGCCTTTCCAGCATCCTTTTCTGTCGTCCTCGTCGGCAGACGAAGGAGGCTCGTGAGTGATCCGCCATTTCTCCCCCGCCACACATGGGCCAGAACTTCACGGCAGCAGACCACTTGTGATCATCAAGTGGTGCTCTTGAAGATGACGAACCGCGCCGATAACTGGATCCAAGGGAGCCGCGCGAAAAGGTGTACTCATCCATTTTTTTTAGAGCTTCGCACTGCATCAAACAGCGGCCGCCCATTCCCGTGCCATTTGCCCAACCGCTTTCATTCGCAGACGGCGCGCTCGATGTCGACGAAGGGCAGCAGCTGATGTGGCAGCTGCAAGAGCTGCGACATCAGAAAGTTTTGCTGCAGTCTGATTACAATTTCAGCCGACTTTACCCATCCTTGGAAAAAGCATTCTTCATAACGTGTGTTCAATTTTCGTCGCAGGCTCGCAGGTCGCTATTTAAAAAGTATATAGGATAGAAACCACCGAACATACGTGGCTACTCTGACTATTCTATGTACGAACCGGAGCTGCCTTACCACATCATTCCCGCTCCCCCCCCCCCCCCTTTCTTTTCTTACCTGAAAGAAGAACCAAGAGCTGAGTTGCCCGGACTGAAGTAAGATCACGGACATCCGGATCGTACTCACCTGCAAGGAGAGGAAGAAAAAAATACACTTTAATTTCACAATCATCGCCTTATAACGCCACTCATTTCCCTGGAATGAACGATCACTCCAAACGAAGAATTCACTGCCGTATACACAATCATGTACTAGCCTAGGATTTACAAGTAACACGTCTGAAGATTGGCAAGTCCAGTCTTCTATGTTGCGCTTTGGATGCAAACGTACTAATTTAGTTTTAATACATAAAATCATTCTCACAAACGCTAAAGCAGCGCAATCAGTCACTACCGACGTACAAGTGTTGTTCAAGCAATTCGCTCTTACGTCTGTCACCGATTCGCGAGAGTGCACCCACATCCAAGAGAGAGGAGGAAAACGAAAACTACGAGACTCTTCGCTTGTTAGAGCGAAGGAGATATAATACCTCAAGCAGTATAAGATCCACGTTCCTTATGATAAATGCGCTTGTATATTTACCACAAGCTTTTCGCAAGGCAACATAATTACGATGTGCTAGACGGCTAAAATTCCCTCTCAGAAAATGTGTGTGTGTGTGTGTGCGTGTGCGTGTGTGCGTGTGTGTGTGCGTGCGTGCGTGCGTGCGTGCGTGCGTGCGTGCGTGCGTGCGTGCGTGTGGGGAGGGAGTTTCATCATATTTTTTCTCTCTCATCTATCGCATCCCTTTGCCCCTCCCCCAATACAGAGTAGCCAACCGGACATAATCTCTGGTTAGCCAGCCTATCCTTCCTTTGCCTTTTTCTCTTCTTTTTTCTATAAGCTTGTCATGTGAGGTCCTTCAAATCAAAAAGGACCGTTAACGAAACTCCGAAAAAAAAAGACATAAATGAAAGAAAAACACGCACAAGCTATCATACAATAAAAAAAGTCACCGCCCAAGCACTCCGTACAGATGGTTAACCAACGAAACTGAAACGTGTGGCCGCGGTGTTTATCAGTGGGTTAATCCCGACGGTTCATGAAACGACGGCTTCGTAGGCTGCCGGATCCTCGGTACGCAGTTGCTGCTTGCGCTCCGCTGAACGAGCCTGTTCTTGTGCCCGGGAAGCAGCATCGGCACGGCGTAGACGAGCTCGTCACCGGTTCTGCTCGCGGCGTTGCCGATCGAGAGCTACCTGCTCTTCAGGAGCAATTAATTAATTAATTAATTAATTAGTTAATTAATTAATTAATTTATTTATTTATTTATTAATTAATTAATTTATTAATTTATTTATTTATTTATTTATTTAATGTACCTTACAGGCATATGGGGGCATTGTGTAAGGGTGGTTACAAAATCAAGGGAAAAAGAAGAGTAAACAGCCTTCTAAAGTGTAATACAAAAGGTACGCCTCAATGCAGGGCTCATCAACATTACTACCAAAAACATGAAAAAGGAACAACTGAAGTAATGAAAGGCCATAAAGGTACACTTAAGGAAATAACACGAGTAAAACTTAACGTAAGGTACTAATACTAGAAAGTAAAATACACGAAAAATTTACATATCAAGGAGTACAATTCTTGAAGGGATATTTAGGGAAACACACGCAGAAAGCTATAATATATAGAGGGCATACAAGTGAACACGTGACGCAGCATAAAATAGCAATTCATAGGAGAGAGATAGAAATGCATCAATAAAAAATATCACAAGTTCGAAGCACATTGCCAAGTGTAAGAAACAAGATAAAGTGATTTGTAAGTGCTATTATGAAAAATGCTCGTGTAGGAGATGACGAAATTTTTCTTGATCTGACTCAGAAGCAATGTGATCAGGCAGATTGTTCCACAAGCGAATGGCCGTAGGGAGCGCGGAAAAGTTAAAAGCATGTGTCGTACCGTACATGCGCGCAAAACTGAAGCGGTTATTTAATCGGCGAGACATGTTCGAGGCGATCTGGATGTGCAGTGTGGATTGTGTGGCATTATAAACATATTTGTGAAACAAGCATAACAGAGCGATATTACGGCGAAGAACTAAAGGCTGTATGGAATGATCGAGTTTTATTTGCGTTACGCTGGAGTGGTGGCTATAATTACGTGAAATGAAACGGGCAGCTCGGTTTTGGACTGATTCAAGCATGTCGATTAAGTATGTAGGATGCGGGGACCAAATGGATGATGCATACTAGAGCTGTGGACGAACAAATGTCTGATAGGCCAATTTGCGGATGTTGGAAGGTGAATTACCCAAATTACGACGTAGGTAACCTAATGTCCTTGAAGCCTTTGCGCAAACGGCTGCAATGTGGTCTGACCAGCAGAGGTTTTCGGTTAGGTGAACACCCAAATATTTATACGATAATGTATGTAACAATTCTTTATTATTAACGTTGTATAAAAAACGTGAGTTGTCACGCTTACGGCTAAAAGAAATTATCTGACATTTTGATACATTTAAAGCCATTAACCAGGTGTTACACCAATTATGAATTAGGCTAAGGTCATTTTGAAGGGCCAGGTGGTCGTCAGTACTGTTAATTGATCTGTAAATAATGCAGTCGTCAGCGAAAATACGTAAGCGAGAAGAAACATTAAGTGGCAAATTATTTATGTAAATTAGAAAGAGTAACGCGCCCAAAACGCTGCCCTGAGGCACACCAGAAGTAACGTAAGTAGGAGACGAACCGATATTATTAACTACTGTGAACTGTTGACGATACGAAAGAAAATTACGAAGCCATGTTAGAGTGAAAGAGTCAATTCGAAGTGCAGTTAATGTTGCAATGAGGCGACAATGAGCTACACGATCAAATGCGTTTTAGGTATGGCGCCTGGCCTGCCCCTCTCGGAGCAGGAGAGAAACTGCTGCGCGCGCGCTCGGCTGCGACGTAGAGCAACGACGTCAGGACTGGCGCAGCCATCGCGCGCATATCTCTCACTTCTTTTTTCGCGCATGCGCATGGGGTCGCGGCAGAGCAGTTTTCGGCGTACAAGCGACAGATGGACGGGCGGACGAACTAATCGGCAAGCCATATACGGCTTCGCTGTAATAAAATGCGACCACCCTGTTCATTTTGTCTTCGTCTGTTTGGAGAGCATCCTGCCCATCCCATAATTCACCATCATCACACCAACTGCACGCCACTGCTACGAGACTGTACAGTGATCAGGAACGTATAACTCACACAACGTTAAGTCATAATAAATAAATAAATAAATAAATAAATAAATAAATAAATAAATAAACAAATAAATAAATAAATAAATAATAACCGGTGCGAACAACAGCGGCATATGAATGACCGGGAAATCACGGATGATGACGATAAACAAAGGCCAGACGGTCCAATAATCAACAGTCAATTCACACACGCAACGTTTCTCAAATGTAGTCGAATCACGAGCTAGTTTTCAATGATTAATAAGAATATGTAAAGAGCTTGTTTTCGTAAGCCTGTCAAGAAAGCATAGCATGGAGGAAGCGTTCGCTTAAGTTCAGTCAATATCAAGCGTAACATACGAATGCGTGTATTCGAAATTGTGCGTCAGTTCCGAATGCCTCACGGCGCTTTGGACATACATAAGCACATCAGTTCGTTTATGCGACAGAACTTAGTAAGAACAAGCGCAGGCGAACCGTGTTGGCAGACATAATATTAATGAGGGCGGCCGGCTTATGACAAAGCGGTCACATAAACCTAAATTATATGAAGTTAGCCGCAGATTACGCAGCGCGCGAACTTTTCAGCACACGCCTTCTCTGGCGTCCACAACGTTGCCCTAACCTCGAGAAACAACGAAGAGCACGTAAACGAAAAAAGTTCTCGGGGGAAACAACGAAGGAAACGGAGAATCAACGGTACTCGGGTACTCGGAGACCAACGGGCCACGGCGCCGACAGCCATTCGCACGTCATAACTCAAGGCGCGAACTTAATCACAGCCGCGGGAGCGGCAAGGCTGCGACCCGCAGAGTCGTGCTCCGCATCATCGCCCGGGGAGCAATGGATGCTGGCCGAGAAAATGGCGCCCGCAGACCGAGCCCGCGGCGGGGGACGAGGCGTGCTCGGAACGCGTGGCACCCAGCAAGAGTTTCCTGCAGCATCCCGAGAGCCTCTTGTCTCGCGAGCGCATGCAGCTCTCGAAGGGGCGGCGTCTGCGCGACGCCGCGTTACATGGCCGAACATGCGCTTCACTTACAACTGAAATAAACTTCTGAGCTCCAAACACGCACATTATTTCCGCTTAAGAGAGCGGTTTCCGTCGGGAGGAAATTCCGCGCGAAACCTAATAGGCCACGGCCTCCTACCGCGGTCGACAATGACCGCGGAGAAGAACACCGGCTGAGATAAGCTGAACGCCAAGCAAGCTGAGCGGGCCATCCCCAGCATGGTTCTAAGAGCGAGGGTTGAAGAAAGACAATTTTATTTCGAATGACAAGATATAAAACACGAGGAAAACCTCTAAAATTCATGTAATTAGTATACACACACAAATATAATCACAGCAAGTAAAAACAAAATCAGATTTTCACAAAGCGGACACAATTATGTTAATTAAACGAAGTAAGCTGCCCACTATGTAGGTATAAAGAAGATGGTTGACGGTTAATTTATTTACGCAGCCACATTGCTAACAGTAATGCATGGACGTCTGTGCGGCGCCGTATTTATCTCTACACACGAAGAAGTAACATGCCCGACACCAGCGTGCAATCACCATAACAGGTAGCATAGCGCTGCCTAATAGTTCTGCGCATAATTGACCACACTAAGAATGTGCTCCACACTTTGTTTCGCTATATATTTAATGGAGAAAGAAAGTAGCGGCCTGCGTTTATAGAAGCCAAGATGTCCCTTATACTCACAGCTTCGCACAACGCCACTGACGTCAAACAAAGCACACGTGCCCATATAATCAACGTCCCCTGGAACGCAATCGTTCGTACAGCAAATGAAGCTCGAAGAATGCAAGTAAACATACTTACTTTTGCATCTAAGTCTAACAAAGAGTGCCCCTATATGGTGCATATGAAACATACCATTACGAAACCAGTGGCGGCTTGCACGAACATTTACTAACGAAAATAGAAAATAACGAAATTAAGAACACGTTCTTGTGCGGACAAGGCGTTGTCTATCGAACGTTTAAGAACGCGTTCTTAAGTTCGTTATTATTTTTGTTATTAACTGCTCGTGCAACCCACCGAAGGGTCACAGAGAAGCCATGCAAGCCCTCTGATCGAAAGGGAATGAACAGAAAACAACAATATGAAACCTCTCAAGTTGCACAAACACGCAATCGCGCACGAGCTAAGCGCAATGACACTGCTTCTTGCTTATTTCTTGTTTGTCACCCCCCCCCCCTCCTTCCTCAGTGAAAACAAAAGCTTCGTAACATTACGTAGAGAACTTCACTTCGAGCACGGTAGTGCGACCTTCGCTCGCTCTTTTTTTTTTTTTTCTGATGTATACAGCCTGCAAGGCGACGTAACAACGTAATTTCCTTTTGTTGTACAGTTGCAGTTCCCAAACAAGTAAGGAAAAAATTAATAAGCCGCACGGCTGATATTTCTGCTGCACTGAATGCAAGTACTGCAGCTGAGTATACGCAAGGGAGCCGTACGACAGACAGCCAACGGAGCTCTCCCGGGAGGAAGCGAAAATAATAACGAACCGCGACCAGCGAATAGCGTGGAGAGAGTCATGACGGGTGACAAAGGGCCACTGCGGAACCACGACAAATGACAAGGAGAGAAAAATGCGCGGACAACTAACGGTAGGAGAAAAAGTAATATAAATAATAAGATGAAAGTAAAAGCGAGGGGCAGATATGATGCAAACACCCGAGTTCACTAAACCCGGCCCGTTAAAGAAGGGAACATCCGAGTCGGCACACCGCATAGAAATGCGTCATTCGTTACTCCCTTGTGGCTCAGCGTTTTTTTTTTTTTTTTTCTATTCCCTTATTCTATTTCACACATATTGGACTGCGTTCGTCTGTTTTTTAGGACCGTGATAGGTCATTCAGTAGCGAAGGAAGCACGTCCCCGTTACTACTCTCACGCGGTCCAGTTTGACCAGCCCCATGCCTTTACATTTAAAACAATACTTAAACAATTTCTTCCCCTCCTCTTCTGTCTGCATGGGTGCGAACGGACGCTATCTCGGTTCATTCAGTACCAAAACAGATTGCTTGGACTGCGCCAGCCTCGGTGATGCCAAAGTCGCGGTGACTTCAAGTTTCCAAACGCATACGCGTACTGTCATTTTATGGGAACACATAAAAAATAAAGTAAGAAAGATAAGGAGCCTAGTGATTGCCTACTCAAAAATACACCAAGTCCAACCATTTTGGCGAAGAGCAAGGACAAAATAGAAAAGAGAAGAGGAAGGGACGACACAGCATATCACATCACGCATGTAACGGTTATGAGGACCATGGAGATGTGTTGACTTCCATGGTAAAGAATTTAGGTACAGTTTTTGTGAACCAGTATATGCGAAGCTAGTGAAAGACCAAGTTGCTGAAACGAACGTTACTAAAAGTTCTAGTAACATTAACTGGAGCATGTTCAGCAGCACGGAGCGACTTCTCAAACGGGCATTCTAAAAGCAAGTGTCCGAGCGTTCTGCTGTAGAACGCACGTTCTACAGCAGAACGTTCACTCACGTTCTTGCTGGAGCAGGTGACATGGCGCCTAACGCATCTGATCAATAACTTTAGCAGAAGAGACCTTGCGCGGCGGCTCAAAGCCCGACCAGAGATTAGGGCAGCGTACATGCTCAGATGAGGGTAGCGTGACAAAGACGAAGGAGAACAGGCACCACCAAGCGCTTGCACTTTCATTATTCATCTCTCTTCTTTGTTGCGCTGCCCCCATTTATCCATATATATGTCCATACTAACTCGCAAAAACGTCTACGTTGCTGAAGGTGGACTTTCTGCATCTTACCGTAAAACACGACCCCTTGGTGCCACGCTCATGCAAGAGGGAACGTTGTAGGTGGCAGCATAAAGGGAGACAAGCGTCGCCTAATTTCCACAAGACGCAGGCAGTAAAGTTTCTGAGCTGAAATCACAAAAGCGCCAGCTTGATCGATTCTTCCTAAAATGCCAACGTGTGACCAACAGAAATAGTGCTCTTCCATGAAACGAGTGGGAATTCATAATAGAGTATTCGCAGTAACGAAACGCAATGCGCAGCTCAAGCGCACAAGGCTAGGTACTTGGCGTTTGTTCTCTCAATGCTCTTTTGCTATTAGTTCATAGGGACAACGCAGATAGGCTTCTCGCTGTTCTTCGGCTGGAAAAAAAAGGAAAGTAAATAGCTTTTCTTAAAGAAGTAGTGAATCACGGCTGCTATGCCAGAAACATCGGCCAAAACCAGCCTCGTTCGTTTGAAACACGTGCACTTCCTTTCCATCCATTTGTAAGGGACATCCTCGCCCTCCTCGAGCCCAGACGAATCGCCACGCGTTCGCCGGCAGACCACCACTCAGTCGCTCGCAATTCAAACACACGCCCATTGCGCGCAGCTCACGTCGCGAGTGAGCGAGCCCCGACGAATGATTTCTCATTCGGTACGTTCGCCCGAGCACAAAGCGACGAACCGACGAGGGCGGACTCCGATCGAAGCCGGACGCCGCGCTGCCGGCGACGCTGAGATCACTTGGGTTCCCTCGCACATACCACACATACGCGCGCACTGCCTGCATGAATGATGTAACAAATATAACGGCAAAGCAGAAGGCACACAGCTTCGGCGGCCGACTGATTAGAAGGCAAGGAAAATACTTGGAACGGACGGAACGTGAGTGCAAGGAAAAAACTGCGACGCTGTAAATTGAGTGTTAAGAAAATTAAGTTAGAAAGGCGAAGGATTGAAAGCGATAGCTAGGTGTAGCGTTGTGCCCTAACATGGCGTTCGAACAATAGGCGGGGGCGATGTGGCACGGCGAAAGCCCGGGAAAGCTGCTGCTGCGCAGCGGGACCCTGGCAGTTGCCGCTGCACGTGTCTTCTAACCACGCACGTGGGGACAGCACATGCGCGATCGAGCACAACCCCGAGTGTCAGTAGCTACAGCAGTGAAACAATTTCAGCATGCATAAAAGAACAAACTAAGATGGGTTCCAAAAGAATTCGTTCACGGTCTAGGCGATACATTGCTCTTGAAAAGTGAGTTTGTGCAGCGCAAACTGAGGGAAAATAAAGGAACAATAACGACGTAGACGGGCCCTGACTTGAAGCCATCTTATTTCGGAATCGACAAGACGCCGCTAAATCTAGAAAACGGTCTTCGTTGGAAGATCTCCATGCGTGGCATTCACGAATTAATGAATGGGTATTATTATTATTATTATTATTATTATTATTATTATTATTATTATTATTATTATTATTATTATTATTATTATTATTATTATTATAAAGATATACAAACAGCACTAAGAGAAAGAAAAGCGGGGTAGCAATTGTCTCGTAAAAAGGACCGCACCGCCACATCACCGCGATCAAATGACACAAACGCTGTATCGAATATTATACAAGAATCCGGACAACCAGGACAGTCAATTCTTCGAACTGAGCTAACGGGCTGTAGCTTCGCGTGAACGTCAAGATGAAATTTCTCGATTTCATGCGAATCATTCCGTGCGTCTCTGCAAGTCGGCGACTACTGGGTGGCTAACAGGCAGCAGTGTAGAAACAAGACACTAAGTGAAAATCATGTTTGGTTTCGCATATAGTAACTTATAACGTTAACTTCCGAACGCTTATGCATTAGTATTTTATTTGTTAGTACTTATTATTATTATTAGCTTTATTATTAGTTTTACTTATTGTGCCACTGTCCTCCATTTGAAGCACTAAGACAATCTTTGTCCAATACATTGAGGAAACTAGATGATCGTCCTCCGAGTGAACAGACAGTACT